>NC_090739.1:48698289-48730789 GCF_036898095.1 Palaemon carinicauda
AAACGAACATGATGATGATTATGTTGAAACAACTATAAACGTGGAGTCTTTATACTTTGTACATGGTCAACATTTACTGTAGCCTTTATATCAATGACCACCAGTTCCCAATTGTAGATCATTACTGGCTGTCACCGTAGTATAACAATAATTCCCGCATCTCAACTACTTTTTGACCAAACTGTGCAAGGTGGCTGTAAGGTACTAAACAGAGAGGCGAGGTGAAAGTAAGTGAAATTTATTCAACAAGTAACGAAGCTTATATACAAATAGCTGAGGGCAACAATATCACAGAAATTCAAACAATATGAAACATGTGATGGCAAACTTAATCAAGTTTTTTTTTTATCAGTGCGGGGGAGTGCGAGCATATAGCATTACAGTGTATGAGTTTGTAAGAAACACGTGCGGTAGAGAACAATTAATTCGTTCATTATAAAATCTATTCTTCAAATTCTTTGCCTTAGGGTAATGTTTTGGAACCTATGATTGAATAAAATTTTGAGGTCGTAATTTGATTTTGTGTTACGACTTAAAAAAGTTTACAATTTGTGTATTATATATCAAAAGACCTATTTAGTTACGTGAATTGAAAATGAAGAATAATTTTATTTTCACCTCTTTATAAAAAAAATCCCAATGAAATTCCAATTTCACACTAAATACTCCTTCAACACAAACTTCAACTATAAAATCAACTTTTTGGCTACATTTCCTTTGCCTAACCTTCAAATCAAAATCTTTGGGTAGTTTTCATATTTTCAGAATGTCATGATCAATCTTTTGTGAGCGTTAACGTCACATAAATATTGATTTATTTACCTAGATCCCTTTTAACCGATTTGCCAAAGATTGTCTTTACTCCGATTCTCTCGGTCAAAAAGACAACTTTTATGGCAAAGTAAATAATTCAATACACAGAATTTTGAGTTTAGAAAAACCGTTCATATGCCTTACTGAAAAATATAGACTTGCTTGTCGACAATGAGGTTTTCCTGATGATTTTATCATATTGAATAGAGACATGAATTACATAGATTCAAAATGATGAATAATTTAGTGTGAACCTCTATCAATTACTTTTCGTTTGGGTGTTTCCACATACCTATTAGAATCAAATTTTAAAAGAAGAATCCGGAGATGAGACCGAAACCGAAATTGAAAGAAGAATAAGAATGGGAATGAGAGCTTTGACAAACAAAATTTGCTTATGAAAAGTAATATCACATTTTCTCAAAAAAGAAAAGCATTTAATCAGATGGTCCTACCAGTATTAACTTAAGCATCTGAAACTTAGAACCTTATTATGCCTTAGAAAATAAGCTAGTTACAACTCAAAGAGCTATAGAAAGAATTATGATGGAAATAACACTAAAGACAGAAAAAGAACAACATGGATAAGAGATCAAACTAATGTAGAGGATATTCTAACAAGAAAGAAAAAGAAATGGAAATGGGCAGGACATATAATGAGAATAACCGATAATAAATGGACATTAAGAATAACAGAATGGGTATAGATTGGCATAGAATGACCCTAAACAGACGCGAGTGGAAGGACACCTCTGAGGATTTTTGTTCTACAGTGGACTGATAACTGAGGATAATGTTACACACACATATATGTATATATACACACATATATATGTATATATATATATATATATATATATATATATATATATATATATATATATATATATATATATATATATATCCTTTCCTTATAAGCTTAAACATTTGTTGATTTAGATTGACTTTTACATATGATTTTTGAGAGAGAGAGAGAGAGAGAGAGAGAGAGAGAGAGAGAGAGAGAGAGAGAGAGAGAGAGAGAGAGAGAGAGAGAATTTCCAGTAAATGGTAGCAACCTCAGTATCAAATGTAAAAGGGAAATAGTCAGAGTATAGCAGATTTGGCTACGAAGAAAATAAGATTATAAAAAAAAAGTAGCAACATGAGAGGCGAACCAAAATACAGAATACCAGAAATATAAAGGATATGATTGACAGACAGTGTGTTTGACCTAAATATTCTGTCACATCCCACACAACCTCTTCAGTCAGACCTTGAATAGAAATTTAATATTCTTGAGTTTGCCATTCATGGAGGTTGTATTTTATTTGATTTTGAAGTAGTCTTGTAATCCTATTAAAAACTGCTGACATTTACGGTATGTGTTTTTTCCACAGTAAGAAACAATGTTTATGTCTCTTCTATTTCGAAATTTCAAGCTTTCCTTGTGATAATAGGAGCAATAATCTAAAGTAAAGGCCAACAAGGATCAATGCCAAGGTTATCTCTTCAGTCGGAAACAATGAAACTCAGATTTCACTCGTCGACTAAACTAAATCAAGGCAAATCTAGTCTTGAAAATTTTCAAGTTTTATCATTATTTTAGTTTTGAACTCTCTCTCCATACACACACACACACACACACACACACATATATATATATATATATATATATATATATATATATATGTGTATGTGTATGTGTATATATATGTACATATATGTATGCATGTATTTATGTGTATATATATGTATATATTATAATATATATGCATACATATATACTATATAATATATATATATATATATATATATATATATATATATATATATATATATATATATATATATACATATGTATATATATATATATATACATATATATATATATATAATACAGCGAGAGAGAGAGAGAGAGAGAGAGAGAGAGAGAGAGAGAGAGAGAGAGAGAGAGAGAGAGAGAGAGAGTATACATGGTACAAGCACATATAATATACCCTTATCCAAGCAGACAAATATTTAACCACAGGAAGTGCTTTTAGAATTCCTTTATCCTTTGGGAAATTCATGTTTACTTTACAAGCATTTCCTTTAATTGGAAACTTTTATCCCCTGCGCCTATAATAATAATAATAATAATAATAATAATAATAATAATAATAATAATAATAATAATAATAATAATAATAATAATAATAATAATAATAATAATATTCTTCGCTTCTGTGAAAACAAGCTGTTCAAGCATCCCGTAAGAAATATAAAATATTAGACGAGTTTGTAACTTGTTGATAGCGGAAGACCATGGCCATCCAGAATTGTCAAAAAAAAAAAAAAAAAAAAAAAAAAGGAAAAAAAATTCCACTATTCGGTTTATTTAGAGACTCGGTCAATTTTGTCAGGCAATGAAAAAATCCGGAAATGTTGCTTAGTGGTAAAACCTGATTCCAAACCCACGTGGTACAGCAATAGGAGTTAAGGAAATCATTAAGTTGCGCTTGATTGTTTATAATGATGAGTATGTTTTGATTGTTTATAATGAGGAGTATGTTTTGAAGCACTAAAGAACAATCCAAGAAATAAAACAACTGGTCTTTCCATGATTATTGTCTAATGAATAAGTAAAACGAAGTACTCCAGGCAGAGCACAATGATGATGAAAATGTTTATTTTTTCTCTTTATGAGGCAAAAAGACATCATCCTTGACCTACAATAGATAAGCTTGTTTAGTCTGATATCTCTAACATGCTCACCCATTCACAACGTGTTCCCGTGAATCTATCTCTGGAAACACCCTTTTGTGCAATGTTTCGAAATTATGAAAGATCTCCTAATTTTAATTCCTTGTTTTTTTGTTTTTTTTTGTCAACAAGCTGTCTGAAGTTCAACCACCTCGAATCCTTCCGGTTAAAACCGGCTTGATAATATATTCGTTCTGAACTAATGAAACTACGCCAGATTGGAAATCTTTCTTGCGGTTTTCAAGTGCTATATTTTTACTACAAAATATACTGGTTACCGACCGCTCAAAGGTTGTATGTCACTTTATCGTTATCAGTTAATTGCAAAATATCAATTATTAGTAATTGATTTTAAGATTTTAATTTTTTTATTTCTACACTTTGTATTCACGTTACAATTAGTCTATTTTGATACACTATAATATTAATAAAAATATTTAATTGTTTAAAGATTGTTTTTACCAAAAAGTCTTTTGTTATTGAACTCTTATGTAATCAATATATATATTTTATTTGTTTCTTTTTTCAGATCGATATTTTGACATTTGACGTTTTATCTGTTCATCCTATATAATTTACTAGGAGTTATGACTAGTCCTGGATTTTACATTTTCATCTGATTTAAATTCTTGATGGGCAGTCCTATTTTCAGCTCCGTAAGCAAATAAAATTATTTTTAATATTATCTTTTAATCACATTTCATTAATGGCTAATGATGCAAATCACATTCTGACTGATTTTTGTTGTAGAAATAGTTCATTACCAATCAGTTTCAGATCAAGATGATCAAGTTTTAAGTCAGGAAATTGAAAAAAAATGTTTATAAAACTTATCTGGATTATCCAAAATTCTAAATTCTAATCCGAATTCATATCTTTATCTATTTCTATTAAATGATTTCAGTATTCATAAAGATTCTATTACTCATTAACATATAATTCTGTCTTCTGCTAAGGAGGTCACTGTCCTGTTTTTATTGCTCTGCTGGTTATGAATGGAGAGGTGCAAGAAACTGACCGGCAACCCTGGTGTCCTTGAGTGAGTTTGTTTCGGAAATACAGTAACTGCCACATCTAATTCACTCAGATAATGTAAAACTACAATCTCCTTGGTTTGATAGGGAGACTTTAGAGCAAAGAGGTAAAACAGATGTAAAGAAATAGAGTGTAATCGGATGAAAACAAATTACATGGGTAGAATACAAAAGTGCAATGTGCCAATATAATCACCTACTAAGAAGGAAAAAAGGCGACTACTATGAGAAAGATCTGTGAAGCCTCAACAGACATAGGTTATATAGTTTCCTAAATGGTAGCCTATGGTAGCGTGAAATGGGAATTGTAAATAAAAAAAATGCTACCAGAGGGGTATAGTAACCAGAAAGTAGCAAATAATTTTCGAGTATTCTTTAAAAACAAAATAGAAAACACAACATCAGATTAGTACTACACCAGGTAATAATATAGTTAAAATCAGCGAGATTCAATAATATAACACAAGAGGATGGCAGCAGGAGTATCAAGAGCGCAAAGAAAACAAACTTCCAATATCTGAAGTAATTGCAGAAAGAAAATTTTCTAGTCTATCTGATATGATTACGAGAATAGCATATACAAGCATCCATGAGTGAAAGTTTCCCAAATCTGAGAAAATACTGTAGCTATAGTTATACTGGTTCTGAAAAGTGCTCTATATTATCAGGAATTAAGCTCTTATAGATCTATTTCGAATCTATCTTTTTTTTCAAAAGTGTAGGAATATGTAATTCTTGAATAACTAATAAGTCACTTAATTGAAATATAGGTTTTGTCAAAGAACCAATCTGCTTACAGAAAATTATACGCTACGGAGACAGTTATCTATTCTATTGTAAATGCTGGAAATGATGGATGAAAATATATGTGGTGTTCTAATATTACTTTATCGTAGTGCTGCTTTTGATCAATTGTGCATGAACTGCAACTAATAGAAATGATCTAAGGTCCATCGATATTGAAGATCAAGCTTTTGAATACCTAAAAGATTACTTGGTTGACGGAATTAGTGTGTGCAACTGGAACTCTTATCATATAAACCTTTAAACAGAGGGGTACCTAACGGGAGTGTAATAGGCGCAATTTTATCCTATATCTATAATATTGGTCTGTCGAAAATACTACAAAGGTATGGAGTGAAGTTCAAACTAATTGCAAGATGATACTTCTCCATAAATGGTATAGACTACACTACTGAAACTCTATACCGTATTCATGCTAGTGTTAGAGAATGGATGACAATAAATCAATTAAGATTAAATTAAAATAAAACAGTTTATGGTAGTTGGGATGAAAAAAAAAGCGTAAGAAACTTTGTTCATATTCTAATAAACATAAATAACAACTCTTCCCCGATATATAGTAAAGTTCATGATCTTGGCATATGTTTTGACATTAACTTGTCTTCCAATGCCCAAACAAATAATGTAGTAAAAATCGTTAGTTATCTTAGAAACCTTGCTTTTATAAAGAAGTACCTGGATGAATGTTCCGTAAAGAAACTTGTGATAAACTGAGGTATTACCAGGATTGACTATTGTAACCCCAACTACTACAATTTACAAAAAAATGCAACTTGTGAAATTACAAAACATAATAAACCGAGACGCAAGGCTGCTAAAAGGTGTCGCACCCGGAGAAAAGATCACTCCTACACTAATTTATTTACACTGGCTGCCTATTAAAGCGAAAATAAATTAATACATGTACAATAAGCCATCAAGCTATCAGAACCAAGCGTCAAAAATATCTAAGAGGGTTGATATATATTGTGCAGCCAACAAATAGTGTTGACACGAGAATAGTCATAGATGGGATCAAATTATTGGAACCTAGATATATGTCTACTGTAGGCTCTAGAGCCTTTAAATATGCGGCCCATAGACTATACATTAAGCTCCAACTAGATATCCGAAAAACTGAAGATTTTAAGGTTTCCAAGAAAAAACTGAAGACTTTCTTGTTCTCTAGGTATCTCGATAGTGTGGATTTGACAATAAACGAGCAATATGCTGTGTGAAAGGTTGAATGCTTCGGAACAAACATGTTAAAATGACTGTGAAGGTCCTGTAGAGATTAGGGTTCCCCTGCTGTATAGGACCAGACAAGCAGTCCTTAAAGTAAGTAAATAATATACTTTAGGCAGCTCTTTAAATGTTTTACAAGCCTAAAAAGAAAATAGTATAAAACAGAAAATTAATCATATAACAGCTTTAAAGTAGACATTATATGGTGAAGACGACGAAGGTGGCGTCAAAAATCCCTTTTTGCACGGAACATGATGTCTGAACATTCGGATATCTTTGAGATTTCTATATCGCTGGTACTTATTATGGCGGTATCTGCACGGCTCCTTGTTCGGCAAGGTCTTCCAAATGTATAACTAACACAGGAGAATTCTAAAACTATTTTCTCCGTTACGTTGCTGGGGCTGAAAAGTACAAAACCTTTCTTGTTGCTGGGGGATAAAAAGCACAAGCTCCTACGATGATGGGGCTAAAAAGCACAGAAGCCCTTACGTGCAGGGTCTAAACAGTACAAAAGCCCTTACGTTGCTGGGTCTAAAAAGTATAAAAGCCCTTACGTTGATGGGGCTAAAAAGCACAAATGCCATTACGTTCCGGGGGGCTAAATGTACAAGAGCTATTACGTTGATGGGGATAAAATGGACAAAAGATCCTACGTTACTGGGGTGTGAAAAGCACAAAAATCCTTACGTTGCTGGGGGCCAAGAGCACAAAAACCCTTACGTTGCTGGGAGATAAAAAATACTAAAAGCTCTTATGTTGTTGGGGCTAGAAAGCACAAAAGCCATTATGTTGCTGGGGGTTAAAAAGAACCAAAGCCCTCGAGTTGTAGTGGCTAAAACGTACACAAGTCCTTATGCTACTGGTGGCTAAGAGCATTAAGGCCATTTAAGTTGCTTTGTCTAAAAAGTACAATAGCCCTTACGTTGACGAGGCTAAAAAGCATAAAACCAGTTACGTTCCTGTGGGCTTAATGGCACAAATCCCATTACGTTCCTGTGGGCTTAATGGCACAAACCCCATTACGTTCCTGTGGGCTTAATGGCACAAACCCCATTATGTTCCTGTGGGCTTAAAAGCACAAACCCCATTACGTTCCTACGGGCTAAAAAGCACAAGAGCTATTACATTGATGAGGCTAAAAAGCACAAAAGACCTACGTTACTGGGGCTGAAAAGCACAAAAAAACCTTACGTTACTGGGGGTTCAAAAGCACAAAAAACCTTACCCTTACGTTACTGGGGGTTGAAGAGCACAAAAAACCTTACGTTACTGGGGGTTGAAGAGCAAAAAAACCTTACGTTACTGGGGGTTGAAAAGCACAGAAAATCTTACGTTACTGGGGGTTGAAAAGCTCAGAAAACCTTGAGTTACTGGGGGTTGAAAAGCACAAAAAACCTTACGTTACTGGGGGGGGGGGGGTTGAAAAGCACAAAAAACCTAACGTTACTGGGGGTTGAAAAGCACAAAAAACCTTACGTTACTGGGGGTTGAAAAGCACAAAAAACCTTAGGTTACTGGGGGTTGAAAAGCCCCAAAAAACTTACGTTACTAGAGGTTGAAAAGCACAAAAAAAAAAAACTCTCGTTGCTGGGGGGATACAAAGCACAAAAGCCCTTATGTTGAAGGGGGCTGAAAAGCACAAAAGCGCTCACGTTGCAGCAGGGAAAACGCACAAAAAACCTTTACGCTACTGGTGGCTAAAAAGTACGAAGGGCTCGACGTTTCCGAGAGCTAAAAAGCACAAAACCATTACGTAGCTGATGGCTAAAAAGCAAGAATAGCACTTATGTTGCTTGGTGCTAAAATTGACAAAAACCCTTCCGTTGCTGGGGGATAAAAACACGAACGATTTTATGTTGCTGGGTAGGTATAAAGTAATAAAGCCCTTGCGTTCCTGATGGTAAAAAACCTAAAGTCCTCATGTTGCTTAGGGCTAAAAAATGGAAAAGCCCTTGAGCTTCTAAAGGCTAAAAGCACAAAGGGTCTTTCATTGCTGAGGACTAAATAACACAAAAGCCATTAGGCTGCTAGGGCTAAAGAGTGTAAAGGCCATTGCGTTGTTGAGTCTGAAATGCCCAAAAGCCCTTGCGTTGCTGGGGCTAAAAGCACACAAGCCCTTATATTGTTGGGTGGTATAAAGCACAAAAGACCATACGTTGCTGGGGCTAAGAAGCACAGAAGCCCTCACACTGTTAGTGATAAAAGCACAAAAGCCCTTTCGTTGCTAGGACTAAAAAGAAAAAAATGCCGTTACATTGCTGGGGTTAGAAGGTACAAAATTCTATACGTTTCTATGGGCTGAAAGGCAAAAAAAACCCTTACCTTGCCAGGGTTAAAAAGCTCAAAAGCCATTACGCTGTTGAGGGCTAAAAAACACAGAAGCCCTTACGTTGCTCTGGCTAAGAGGTACAAAAGTCAAGTTCCTTGTCTTTGAAACACGAAAGGCCTTACATTACTGGGGTCTAAAAAGCAAAAAAATACCTTATATTGCTGAGGCTAAAACCCACAAAAGCCATTATGTTGCTAGAGGATAAAAAGGACAAAAAATATACATTACTGGGGGTAAAAAGTGTGAAGGCCATTGCGTTCCTGGGGCTAAAAAGCACTAAAGACCTTACGTTGCTGGAGCTAAAAAGTGTGAAGTCCATTACATTCCTGGAGTTGAAAATCACTAAAGACCTTACGTTGCTGGGGCTGAATAGTGTGAAGGCCATTACGTTGCTGGGGCTGAATAGTGTGAAGGTCATTACGTTGCTGGGGCTATAAAGCATCAAAGACATTACGTTGCTGGTGCTGAAAAGGGTAAAGGCTAAAAAGCACTAGAAGACCTTACGTTGCTGGGGCTGAAAAGCACTAGAAGACCTTACGTTGCTGGGGCTGAAAAGCACTAGAAGACCTTACGTTGCTGGGGCTGAAAAGCACTAGAAGACCTTACGTTGCTGGGGCTGAAAAGCACTAGAAGACCTTACGTTGCTGGGACTAAAAAGTGTGAAGGCCATTACATGGCTGGGGCTAAGAAGCAAAAAAGACCTTATGTTGCTGGGTCTAAAAAGCACAAAAGACATAGCGTTGCTGGGGCTAAAAAGTGTGAGGTCCAATACGTTGCTGGGGCTAAAAAGTGTAAAGGCCATTACGTTGCTGGGGCTAAAAAGCACAAAAGCCATCATGTTGCTTGTGGCTAAAAAGAACAAGAGCCCTCACGTTGCAGAGTCTAAAACGCACATAAGCCCTTCCACTACTGGTGGCTAAAAATCACGAACGTCATTATATTGCTGGGGGTTAAAAAGCAAAAATAGCACATGTTGCTTGGTGCTGAAACGGACAAAACAACTTTCGTTGCTGGGGGTAAAAACACGAAAGACCTTACGTTGCGGGGGGTAAAAAGCACTAAAGTCCTTACGTTGCTGTGGGTAAAAAGCACTAAAGTCCTTACGTTGCTGTGGGTAAAAAGCACTAAAGTCCTTACGTTGCTGCAGGTAAAAAGCACTAGAGTCCTTACGTTGCTGTGAGTAAAAAGCACTAAAGTTTTTACGTTTCTGTGGGTAAAAAGCACTAAAGTCCTTACATTGCTGTGGGTAAAAAGCACTAAAGTCCTTACATTGCTGTGGGTAAAATGTACTAAATTCCTTACATGGCTGTGGGTAAAAAACACTAAAGTCCTTACATTGCTCTGGGTAAAAGTCCTAAAGTCCTTACATTGCTGTGGGTAAAAAGCACTAAAGTTCTTACGTTGTCGTGGGTAAAAAGCACTATAGTCCTTATTTGGCTGTGGGTAAAAAGCACTATAGTCCTTATTTGGCTGTGGGTAGAAAGCATAAAGTCCTTATTTTGCTGTGGGTAAAAATCATAAAGTCCTTATTTTACTGTGGGTAAAAAGCATAAAGTCCTTACATTGCTGTGGGTAAAATGTACTAAAGTCCTCACATGGCTGTGGGTAAAAAACACTGAAGTCCTTACATTGCTCTGGGTAAAAGACCTAGTCCTTACATTGCTGTGGGTAAAAAGCACTAAAGTTCTTAGGTTGTCGTGGATAAAAAGCACTAAAGTCCTTATTTTGATGTGGGTAAAAAGCATAAAGTCCTTATTTTGCTGTGGGTAAAAAGCATAAAGTCCTTATGTTGCTGTGGGTAAAGAGCACCAAAGTCCTTATGTTGCTTGGGGCTAAAAAGTGGAAAAGCCCATGCGTTGCTGAAAGCTAAAAGAACCAAAGGATTTTCACTGCTAAGGGCTTAATAGCACAAGAGCCATTACATTGTTGGGTCTAGAAAGCACAAAAGCCATTGCGTTGCTGGGGCTAAAATGCATACAAGCCGTTACATTGTTGGGGGCTAAAAAGCACAAAAGACTCTACGTTGCTGGGGCTAAAAACCACAAAAGCCCTTTCGTTGCTGGAACTAAAAAGCACAAAAGCTGTTAGGTTGCTGGGGGTAAAAAGCCCAAAGGCCCTCTCGTTGCTGGAACTAAAAAGCAAAAAAGCCGTTATGTTGCTGGGGGTTAAAGTTAAAACAGAATCCTATACGTTACTATGGGCTAAAAAGCAAAGAACCCCTTACGTTGCTGGGGCTAAAAAGTTCAAAAAAAAAAAAAAACCATTACGCTGCTGAGGAGTAAAAAACAAAGAAGCCTTTACGTTACTGGGTGCTAAAGTGCCCAAAAGCCATTATGTTGGTGGGTGCTGAAAGCTGAAATACATAAAAGACTATGTTGGTGGGGGCTGAAAGCTGAAATACATAAAAGACTATGTTGGTGGGGGCTGAAAGCTGAAATACATAAAAGACTTTATGTTACTGAGGGTAAAAGGTAAAAAAGCCCCTATTTTACCAGGGATTAAAAGCATAAACGCAATTACATTGCTTGGGGTTAAAAGACACAAAAGCCATTACATTACCGGGGGTTAAAAAACACTAAATCCTTTATATTGATGGGGCTAAAAACCACGAAAGCCTTTAAGTTACTGGGAGCTGAAAAGCACAAACGCACTCAAGTTACTCAGGGATAAAATCCACAAAAACCCTCAAGTTGCTGTGGATAATGAAAGCACAAAATCCCTTATGTTGTTGAGGTTTATAAGCAAAAAAGCCCTTACATCACAAGGCTAAAAATCAAAGCTATTACATTACTGTGGCCCAGAAACCTCAAAACCATTACGTTGCTGATGGCTAAAAAGCGCAAAACCATTAGGGTGCTAAGAGCAGAAAAAACCCATTACGTTGCTGAGGGCTAAAAAGCACAACACCTTTAGGTTGCTGGGTGCTCAAAAGCACAACACCACTAGGTTGCTGGGTACTCAAAAGCACAACACCACTAGGTTGGTGGGTACTCAAAAGCACAACACCACTAGGTTGGTGGGCACTCAAAAGCACAACATCACTAGGTTGCTGGGCGCTCAAAAGGACACCACCACTGGGTTGATGGGTGCTAAAAAGCACAACACCACTAGGTTGCTGGGTACTCAAAAGCACACCACCACTAGGTTGCTGGGCGCTGAAAAGGACACCACCACTGGGTTGATGGGTGCTAAAAAGCACAACACCACTATGTTGATGGGTGCTAAAAAGCACAACACCACTAGGTTGATGAATGCTAAAAAGCACAACACCACTAGGTTGCTGGGTACTCAAAAGCACAACAGCTTAAGGTTGCTGGGTACTCAAAAGCAAAACACCAGTAAGTTGCTGGGTACTCAAAAGCACAACACCAGTAGGCTGCTGGGTACTCGAAAGCACAACACCACTAGGTTGCTGGGTACTCAAAAGCACAACACCACTAGGTTACTGGGTGCTCAAAAGGACACCACCATTAGGTTGATTGGGGCTAAAATGCACAACACCACTAGATTGATGAGTGCTAAAAAGCATAACACCACTAGGTTGCTGGGTACTCAAAAGCACAACACTTTTAGGTTGCTGGGTGCACAAAAGCACAACACCACAAGGTTGCTGGGTACTAAAAGCACAACACCACTAGGTTGCTGGGTACTCGAAAGCACAACACCACTAGGTTACTGGGTGCTCAAAAGGACACCACCACTAGGTTGATGGGTGCTAAAAAGCACAACACCACTAGGTTGCTGGGTGTTCAAAAGCACAACACCACTAGGTTGCTGGGTGTTCAAAAGCACAACACCACTAGGTTGCTGGGTGTTCAAAAGCACAACACCACTAGGTTACTGGGTGCTCAAAAGCACAAAACCACTAGGTTGCTGGGTGCTCTAAAGCACAATACCACTAGGTTGCTGGGTGCTCTAAAGCAAAACACCATTACGTTGCTGGGGGCTAAGACAAGGCCGTCTAAAGTACATGCCTGGTCAGTGGGGGAAGAAGTCGGCACGAGTAGGTCCAGTGATATGGAGACGGGACACCTGGTCATCCTCAACCCTTCTTTCTATTACACACCACTCACTCTGCATAGACTTTGTTTCTAGTTACAGTTTACAGCTGACAATCCTCATAGAAAAATTAAGAGATCATACACACCAAATGGAGACGACTTTGAGTAATCAAGCTAAGAAAATTTAGACAGAAAAAAAGTAATAAAATTGAAATAAAACTTTCCCGTGGCAGTTGCCTAATTCCAAGACCCGCTGATTCCAAACTACGCTTGCTTGGCGAAAAAATTTGAATGATTCTAACAATTCAATTAAAAAAATAAATACAACATTAACATACATGAAAATTTCCGGCAATTTAGAATTATTTGATATCTTTTGTACAATCATCCACAATCGCATGATCTTGCTGTAGCCTACATTTTATTTACTTGAAGTATTTGACGGATTTGTATTTACCTTTTTACTATTAATGTTTGCAATTCTCTTAGCTGTGAGGTTCTTCCCAATTGTTTTATCGAAGAAGAATGTGTCAGATTTAATATCACTAGATTTGAAGTGCAGCTGTGTCACCTGAAAAGTGTTTAAATTCAATATTAAAGTCCATAACACATTTTCATAAAAATGAGAGAGAGAGAGAGAGAGAGAGAGAGAGAGAGAGAGAGAGAGAGAGAGAGAGAGAGAGAGAGAGAGAGAGAGAGAGAGAGAGAGAGAGGAAGCAACTGAAGAATGAGGAGGCAAGAATTGAAAGAGAAGAAATCAGAGATAATGAAGTTGTAAGTAGCAAGGGAAAAAAGTGTGAATACCCAAGTAATTTTTTAAACAGTTTGGTAATCTTTAAATTAAAACCTTATACAAGAGGCTGATATTCTGTGACCAATACTACATGAACAATGTAATGCAATTATAATTATTACAAAAATAGATATAGTACTTCCCCTACTATTTTAGTTAAGAACATATTCGGCTCTCCTGATAACGTCCAATCACTTGGTTTTTTCTTTATCTGCATTTGGAAAGGAAAACACATACTTTCAGTCAATTTCGGTAACTCTCTTTGCACTTTGGTACACACCACATAATAGGCTCTAGCCTGGATTCCAAAACAGTAAGATTTTCTGGAATAACAGCTGAAAAATGTAAAGAAATAGAGCGCGACCCCTTAACTCACAGCCTATAGTAGCAGTGTGAAAGCACTACTCGTGTCACGTGGGATCTTTCTTACGATCCAAATGACCCGGCCTTCTCTCGAGACGGCCTTGGCTAAAAAGCGCACTATTAGGTTGCTGCGAGCTAAAACGCACACCATTAGGTTGCTGGATGCTAAAAAGCACAACATCTTTAGCTTGCTGATGCTGAAAAGCATAACACCTTTAGGTTGCTTGGTGGTGAAAAGCACAACACCTTTAGGTTGCTGGATGCTAAAAAGTACAACACCTTTAGGTTGCTGGCTGCTAAAAAGAACAACACCTTTAGGTTGCTGGCTGCTAAAAAGCACCACATTATTAGGTTGCTGGGTGCTTAAAAGTACAACACCATTATGTTGCTGGATGCTAAAAAGCACAACACCATTATGTTGCTGGATGCTAAAAAGCACAACATCATTATGTTGCTGGATGCTTAAAAGCGCAACACCATTATGTTGCTGGATGCTTAAAAGCGCAACACCATTATGTTGCTGGATGCTTAAAAGCACAACACCTTTAGGTTGCTGGATGCTAAAAAGCACAACACCATTATGTTGCTGGATGCTAAAAAGCACAACACCATTATGTTGCTGGATGCTAAAAAGCACAACACCATTATGTTGCTGGATGCTAAAAAGCACAACACCATTATGTTGCTGGATGCTTAAAAGCGCAACACCATTATGTTGCTGGATGCTTAAAAGCGCAACACCATTATGTTGCTGGATGCTTAAAAGCACAACACCTTTAGGTTGCTGGATGCTAAAAAGCGCAACACCATTATGTTGCTGGATGCTAAAAAGCGCAACACCATTATGTTGCTGGATGCTAAAAAGCGCAACACCATTATGTTGCTGGATGCTAAAAAGCGCAACACCATTATGTTGCTGGATGCTTAAAAGCGCAACACCATTATGTTGCTGGATGCTTAAAAGCGCAACACCATTATGTTGCTGGATGCTTAAAAGCGCAACACCATTATGTTGCTGGATGCTTAAAAGCGCAACACCATTATGTTGCTGGATGCTTAAAAGCGCAACACCATTATGTTGCTGGGTGCTAAAAAGCACAACACCTTTAGGTTGCTGGGTGCTAAAAAGCACAACACCTTTAGGTTGCTGGGTGCTAAAAAGCACAACACCTTTAGGTTGCTGGGTGCTAAAAAGCACAACACCTTTAGGTTGCTGGGTGCTAAAAAGCACAACACCTTTAGGTTGCTGGGTGCTAAAAAGCACAACACCTTCAGGTTGCTGGGTGCTAAAAAGCACAACACCTTTAGGTTGCTGGGTGCTTAAAAGCACAACACCTTCATGTTGCTGGGTGCTAAAAAGCACAACACCTTCAGGTTGCTAGATGCTAAAAAGCACAACACCTTTAGCTTGCTGGGTGCTAAAAAGTACAATACCTTTAGGTTGCCGGGTGCTAAAAAGCGAAACACCATTAGGTTGCTGGGTGCTAAAATGCACAAAAGCTTAAGGTTGCTGGGTGCTAAGAAGCACAATACCTTTAGGTTGCTGGGTGCTAAAAAGCACAACACCATTAGATTGCTGGGTACTAAAAAGCACAACACCTTTAGGTTGCTGGGTACTAAAAAGCACAACACCTTTAGGTTGCTAGGTACTAAAAAGCACAACACCTTTAGGTGGCTGGGTGCTAAAAAGCACAACACCTTCAAGTTGCTAGGGGCTAAAAAGCACATCTTTAAGTTGCTGGGTGTTAAAAAGCACAACACCTTTACAACTTTAGGTTGCTGGGTGCTAAAAAGCACTCACCATTAGGCTGCTGGGTGATAAAAAACACACCATTAGGTTGCTGCATGCTAAAATGCACAAAAGCTTAAGGTTGCTGGGTGCTAAAAAGCACAACACCTTCAAGTTGCTTGGTGCTAAAAAGCACAATATCTTTATGTTGCTGAGTGCTAAAAAGCACAACATCTTTAGGTTGCTGGGTTCTAAAAAGCACAACACCTTTAGGTTGCTGGGTACTAAAAAGCACAACACCTTTAGGTTGCTGGGTACTAAAAAGCACAACACCTTTAAGTTGCTGGGTACTAAAAAGCACAACACCTTTAGGTTGCTGGGTACTAAAAAGCACAACACCTTTAGGTGGCTGGGTGCTAAAAATCACAACACCTTTAGGTTGCTGGGTGCTAAAAAGCACAACACCTTTAAGTTGTTGGGTGCTAAAAAGCGCAACACCTTTACAACTTTAGGTTGCTGGGTGCTAAAAAGCACATCACCATTAGGTTGCAGGGTGATAAAAAACACACCAGTAGGTTGCTAGTTGCTATAAAACACACCATTAGGTTGCTCGGTGTTAAAAATTACAACACCTTTAGGTTGCTGGGTGCTAAAAAGCATAACACCTTTAGGTTGCTGGGTGCTAAAAAGCACAACACCTCTAGGTTGCTGGGTGCTAAAAAGAACAACACCTCTAGGTTGCTGGGTGCTAAAAAGCACACCATTCGGTTGCTCGGTGTTAAAAAGCACAACACCTTTAGGTTGCTGGGTGCTAAAAAGCACAACACCTCTAGGTTGCGGGGTGCTAAAAAGCACAACACCTCTAGGTTGCGGAGTGCTAAAAAGCACACCACCATCAGGTTGCTGGGTGCTAAAAAGCACAAAACCTTTAGGTTGCTGGATGCTAAGAAGTACAACACCATTACGTTGCTGGGTGCTAAAAAAGTACATCATTGGGTAGCTGCGTGCTAAAAAGCACAACACCTTTAATTTGCTGGGTGCTAAAAAGCTCAACACCCATAGGTTGCTGGGTGCTAAAAGGTACAACAGCATCACGTTGCAGGGTGTTAAAAAGCACAACCCCTTTAGGTTACTGGTTATTAAAAAGCACAACACCTTTAGGTTGCAGGGTGCTAAAAAGCACAACACCATTTAGTTGCTGGGTGCTAAAAAGCACAACATTAGGTTGCTGGGTTCTAAAATTGATTGATTGATTTAAAGTTTTCAGGCATCCTGATATTTAAGGTCATTGACGCCGATATTTTTTATTTCACATTAAAAATAAAAGAATATTCAATTAAAACCATAAAAGTTGAATGTCATTATAGAAGTTAAATAGATTTCAGAAGACCTGCTTCCGAAAAATCTTAAAATGCCGTTTGCATGGCAGGACACATCATGTCCAAGAATCTTGGCAAGGATAAACCTGCCATTCTGATATTTATTTCTTAAGTTATTATGATTAGGGCATTCGGTCAACAAATGCCTCACTGTTAAAGGTACTAAACAGTTGTCGCAATACGGTTGGTGTTGGCCCTTCAGCAGAAACTTGTGTGTCAACCGAGTGTAATTAATACGGAGACGACAAAGAGACGTATCCCACTTTCGGAGCATCATGTTATACCTCCAAGGAGATATGGTATTTGTTACTTCTCTCATTTTATTGCCATCTAGACTATCCCAATACTGTTGCCATTTATTACAAAACAATTTCTTGATGTTAGGTAGGAAATCACTACAGGGAATGGGATACTTTCTTGGTAACAACTCGGATGCAGCATTCTTCGCCAGTAAATCTGCCTTCTCATTCCCAGACACACCTACATGTGCTGGAACCCGACAAAATCGAACCATTATACCTCTCCATCCAATAATAAAAAGCCCTTCTAAAATCTTTAAAACTAGAGGGTTACTATGATTAAAAACTTCTAAAGCTTGAAGGACACTCATTGCATCACTAAAAATGGTAAAATTACCATTCTTCTCCCATACTATTTTCTCAGTAGCGGTTAGTATGCCATACAATTCGGCCGTAAATGTGGAAGCTGTTAGAGGAAGGGCACCTTTACAATTAAAATCATTACTATGTACTCCAAATCCAACGCCAGCATCAGATTTGGAGCCATCAGTATATGTAAAAGTCGATCCCCTATGTTCTGCAACATGTTCCATAAAAAGAGACCTAGATTCCAAGTCAGTCATATTCTTCTTAACTCCAATAAAGTATTTACAAAAAGATACCTACGGTAATTTCCCTGGAGGCGTTGATGATACCTTAAATGGAAGCACCTTAATTCTGGTAATATCAAGACTGTTTAATAATTGTTTCACCCGAAAGCCATAAGGTTGAGGAAATTTTGGGTGCAACTCAAAGTTTGTTGAGTGCCCTACAAGGCTTGCAGTCTGAAAGGCTAAAGAATTTCAGGGAGTCTTTGCAATCTAAACCAATACCGAATAATAGAGGACATTCGGTAAAGGTCTAGAGGTAACTCTCCAGCATCAACAAGGAGACTTGGGATAGGTGAGGTGCGGACAATCTAATACCAGCATGATGTATTTTATCTAATATCTTTAATCGGATTGAGGTGGCCGAGGAGTATATTTCACTTCCATAACTAATTTTGGAAAAAATCAAGGCCTTATATAATTTTAAAATAGTATTGCGGTCTGCCTTCCATGATGCATGGGACAATACTTTAAAAATATTCAAGAGCCTCAAGACATTTAGCTTTCAATGCTTTTAAGTGAGAAACCCATGTAAGCCTACAATCAAATATCAAACCTAAAAATTTAGCTTCACTTATACATGGGATCCGTTGACCTTTAATGTATATATCCGGGTCTGGATGTATTCCCCGGATACGACAGAAATGGACAATGGTAGTTTTACTTGTCGAGAACTTAAATCCATTCATATCAGCCCACTGGATAATTTTGTCAATTGAGAGTTGTATTTTTCTCTCAATCATTGCCATTCTAGCTCCAGCAAATGATATGGACAGATCATCCACAAATAATGTTGAGAGAACATCCCGTGGAATGACTGAGGATATCCCATTAATTGCTAGTGAAAACAGGGTTACACTCAGCACACTACCCTGAGGAACTCCTTCCTGACATTTAATCTCTGAAAATTTAATCACTTGAAAAACCCTATGTGAAAGAAATGATTGAATAAATGGTGGTAGCTCTCCTCTTAATCCCAATTCATGATTTTTTTTAAGTATACCATATCTCCTGTGGTATCATATGCCTTTTCAAGGTAAAAAAAGACTGTCACATGGTGGTGTTTGGAAGCAAAGGCTTCACAAATAGAGGACTCAAGTCGTATCAACACATCAGTCGTTGAGTGCATTTTTCTGAATCCACATTGAATGGGTAATAAAATACCCTTCTTTTCAAGGTACCACATCAGTCTTGCATTGACCATCTTCTCCATGATTTTACATAAACAAGATGTCAATGCAATAGGTCGGTAGTTTGCTGCTAAAAACTTGTCCTTACCTGGTTTTAAAAAGGCTAAATTAATGGCTAGTTCCCAAACACTTGGGTAACTATGATCATGCCATATTCTATCAATAATGCTTAAAATAAATAACTTTGTATTAAAATGTACATGTTTAATCATTGCATATGGAATTCCATCAGATCCAGGAGCTGTATCGTTACAAGTAGCAAGTGAAGAATCAAGTTCTCTTCCAGTAAAAGGAGAATTAATACGAGTGTTCCCTTCCTGTTGCAAAAATTTAAAATTTCCTTTTCTTCAATGCTCCTATACTGGTGACCAGGAGCTGCTACATACTTGCATGATACATTTGAAAAATGATCAGCCAGGCCATTGCTAACTTTGAAAGGACACCGCTCCCTTCGTCGTCCAGAAAATCAACAAACTGTTTATTTATTTGAATTCTCCTTTCACCACACCGTGGTTTCCCATGTATATGTATTCCGCTCTATCAGAGCTACATTTTGACATATGTATTATTTCATTACATGTTTCTGTTAACTCATAATTCGTATATTTGTAAGTGTAAGAAAACACATATATTTTGGCGGGCAATTCAATCTGATTTGGTGCCAGCGCCATCCTACCTTTCCGTCCGCACCCTTGTAATATACTCCCACGTACATTTGAATAAAGTATCAGTTGATCTTGGTGACGCTTGTCTCACTGTCCTTACAACTGGTGACCCCGGAGTTGAAAGTAGCATCAGCGGTTTTGGCTTTGCCATTAACGGACTTATTACGGCCGTGCTACCTTCTCTATACTCCGTTACCTTAGGCGTGAGCCTGCCTTTGGTTCTCCCACACTTCGGTGCATGTAAGGCAGTAGGATGAGCTTAACCGACATATCAACTTCTCACCGACTCGTCGTCTGGCCACAACGCAGGAAGCAACACGCCCATCGCACCCAACGGCCTCGCCTCCACGCCCAAAGTCAAACTGCCGCCCTTTTCTCAACACAACACCGCTTCCTGGCTCCTGAGAGCAGACGTACTCTTCTGCGTCGCTAGACTCAGCGACTCCTGCGCCAAGGCTGACATCGTTCTCACCTCCATACCTGAAGAGGTATTCGACAAGATTTCCCCATGGCTTGACGCCCAGGCCGGCCAAGTTTCATACGACGACCTGCGAACGAAACTCATCGGTATCTACTCCCTCTCCGTCTCAGCAAGGGCACAGAAAGTCCTGGACCTCGCCGGCAAGCCCATGGGTGACACCTCTCCTGTCGAGGCGTGGGACGAGTTATCCGGCCTGCTTTTGCTCCCCGAAACAGACAGCAACGGCCGACGACGTGAGATTAGCTTATCTCGCGAGATCTTTCTTCGATGCCTACCACAGGACGTAAGGGCCCAATTGACAGACGCCGACACGCTCCCGATGAACGAACTCCTGTTGAAGGCTCAGAAGCTCCACGAGGCCTCCAAAGCATCTCGCCTCGGAGCATCATCGTCAGCACCGCCTTCGTTCTCCTCCTTCAGCAGCTGCTCTTCCATAGACTCCTCGGCAACGGCCCCTGAGGACGACGAGATCAACGTTCTATCAAGAAAGAAACCGCCGTAACCAACACGACCGAACCCTAGGACTAACCCAGCATGGTGCTTCTACCACCAACAGTTCGGCAGCGACGCCAAGAAATGTAGAGCACCATGCAGTTTCCCTAGAAGATGACGCCAGAAGCATCCATCTGCCACCATCGCAGCCGCAGTTAACCAAAACAAAAATGGTTTCTATATCCTCGATACCATTTCCAACCGTAGACTCATGGTAGACACCGGCACAATGCAGTCAACGTTCCCACCTTCCAAGTCCGACCTAGACCGTGGTCCCGACAAAAACGCTCCCTCACTCATCGCCACCAACGGATCTCCCATACGGTGCTATGGGATTAGGACACTCAAGATATCTATCATGGGCCGTTCGTATTCTTGGCCCTTCGCCATCGCTGACGTTAATCGCCCCCTCCTCGGTGCGGATTTCCTCGCCCACCACGGACTCCTCGTTGATGTCGCTAACAAACGTCTCATCGACATGGGAACCTGCCAGTCCCGCGGCCTTGAATACGGCCCTGCAACAATGTCCGTATCCGCCGTAACGACGCACCCCTACGCCGACCTCCTATGAGAATTTCCCAAGGTTTTCATGCCCGAGCTCCGGGATTTACCACCACATCACAACGACAGGACCTCCTACTCACGCCAAATTCCTCCGCCTACCGCCCCAGAAACTGAAGGATGCCAAACGCGCCTTCGAGGACATGGAACGCATGGGTATCTGTAAGAAAGCATCAAGGCCCCTACCGGATAATTAAGAAGACAACGAAAGCCTTCCTTCTCGACGTTCATGGCCAAGAGGACTGGGTCTCAATAGACCGCGTGAAAACAGAGTTTCTCGAAGGAAGCGACACCGCCTCCGCCGGACCTGGCAGATCCAGAGTGCCACCTCAAAACAAGGCGCCCAACGAAAGAAAAATCATCAAACGACGACAAGAGGAAGATATCCTTATGCCGACCGCCGGAGAGCCCCTCCGTTCAAAAACAAGAGGAACCCTCCTACACCCGAAAAGATACGAAGATTGATCATCAGCCCTCTACGCCGCCCGATGTCTTGGGGGGGGGGGAGTACTTGTAAGGACACTGCTCCCTTCGTCGTCCAGAAAATCAACAAACTGTTTATTTATTTGAATCCTCCTTTCGCCACACCGTGGTTTCCCATGTATATGTATTCTGCTCTATCAGAGCTACATTTTGACATATGTATTATTTCATTACATGTTTCTGTTAACTCATAATTCGTATATTTATAAGTGTAAGAAAACACACATATTTTGGTGGGCAATTCAATCTGATTTGGCACCAGCGCCATCCTACCTTTCCGTCCGCACCTTGTAATATACTCCCACGCACATTTGAATAAAGTATCAGTTGATCTTGGTGACGCTTGTCTCACTGTCCTTACAACTTCATTTGCTTCAGTCACATACTGACCGTTCACTTTCAACACTGGTGGTGGGTTTGGGGTTAATTTGCCTGCAATCTTTTTTTTTTTTCCCTTCATACAGAAGACGGTGGTGCTCTACTGTTAATAGAGGAGACAAAAGACATCTAAGACTGGCGTCTAGTTTCTTTTATGGCACGACGGAACTGTGCTCTACACTTTTTGTATGTTATAAAATTTTCATCAGTACGGCGTCTACACAATCGTTCCATTCAGTAGGTCTATGGCATCGTCAATACTTTCAAACTGTTCTGCACTCCCCTCAATTTCACTTAGCTCACGTAATTTAACCCAGTCTGCATTGTCAAGATTCCATAGTGGGGATCTTTGTAAAGGTGGAGCCTTGGTGTTTATAATGATTGGTGCATGATCACTAGTATGCTAATCATTTAATGTCCTCCAATTGAAATTAAGAAGGTAGTTAGAGCTTGCAATTGAAAGGTCAATACATGACAAGGGACCTGTCTGAACATGGAAGTGTGTGGGCTCTCCTGTATTAGAGCTGATTCACACCTGACACTCACACTCACACTCACGTGCACGCAATTGATCGCGCTCTAATATTCTTTAATGATAAACAGGCAGAGTATTCAAACCATCCAGTCAATCATTTTTGCTCAACTTCAGTCACGGTCACAGTCAACCTCACGATCAAAGCAAAAGATATTTTGAACGTGCTCAAACTTGAGCGAGAGCGACTTTTTTTGAATTTGTGAACTTTTTTTTTTTTTTTTTTTTGGTAGGGTAATTTCTTTTTTTACAGTATATGGAACTTTTTGCTTTTTAAGCAAACTTCTATTTTCAGTTCAAACAGGAAGGTTAGTTTTTTATTTAGCCCTATACTGAGCCCAGAGATGGACAGAATATTTGCATAGCATTTGCGAATATAATTATATTTGATAATAAATTCATTAATTAATTTTGTGGTTTTTTTTACCTTAAACATACAGCCAATCTTTCTCTTGAAGATATCGATTCTCTGAAATAGGTGTCTTCCTTCATTATATCTGATCCAATTTTGGACAAAATATACTCGAATGTCCCTTTTGGCATGCGGAAATAATTAAAGAATTTTTCTTCGTCATCTATAAGATGGGGATATAAAGTGTTATATTCTCCTTCACTCTTCACTAGCATAGGATGCACCCAAAATCTCCTCCTTTTTCTCTCTCCCTCTTCCTCATCCAGCGCTATGGCTATACCCGCTAATTCTAGAGCCGAAAAATCACACATGGTTCACCAATGCCAACACAAAACAAACTGAGCTCAGGAGAGCTTGAGTGGCATATGTGAACACACCAGTAAAATGAACTGAGTGAGAGCTTGACCGTGACTTGGGCGTGAGCGTGAGTGTCAGGTGTGAATCAGCCCTTGGAGTCCGACATCCTCATTCTCCACAAGTGATGAGATAATATTGCCACTTGTGTTTGCCAAAACATCACCCCATGAAGGATGTCTACCATTCATATCTCCCAGAAAGAGGAAAGGTTGAGGGAGTTGTTGAATGACCTCTACTAAATCATCATATAAAATATTATCATTTGGAGGTAAGTAGAGAGAGCATATTGTATATTTTTTCCCTATATCAATTTGTACAACCACTGTCTGCAGGGGTGTACGAATAGACAAAGGTATTTAGGGAACATCTCGACGAACGTACATGAGACTTCCACCCTGGCTTCCTGCTTGTTGATTATATGTTTTTTTTTATAGCTAACATACTCTCGAGGACTAGGAGTGTTAGCATCAAGCTTACTTTCCTGTAGACATACAATTATGGGAGAATGTTCATGAATTAGGATCTTAGGATCTTAAGTTCTTCATATTTGGCCCTTAAACCCTGTCAATTGCATTGCAAAATGGAGAAGAAAACATTGGATTATTTTTGGAAGACATCTTGCTATTATGTTGCTGGGAGCTTGACGGCACAATAGCCCTTACGTTGCTGAGGGCTAAAAAGGACAAAAGCCATTACGCTGGTGGGGACTAAATAGCACAAAAACCATGACATTACTGGGTGGTAAAAAACACAAAAGCCACTACTTTGCTGGGGACTAAAAAGCACAAAAGCCATTACTTTGCTGGGGACTACAAAGCACAAAACCCACTACGTTGCTGGGGGCTAAAAAGCATAAAAGCCGCTAGATTGGTGGGGGTGAAAAGTACAAAAACTATTATGTTGCTGGGGGCTTGACAGCACAAAGGCCCTTACGTTGCCAAGAGCTAAAAAGCACACAAGCCATTACACTGCTGGGGGCTAAATAGCACAAAACCATAATGTTGCAGGGGGCTAAATATCACAAAACCATAACGTTGCTGGGGGTTAGAAAGCACAAAAGCCATAACGTTTCTGGCGGCTAAAAACCACAAAAAGCACTACGTTTTTTGGGAATAAAAAGAACAAAAGCCGCTATGTTGTTGGGGGGTTAAACAGTAAAAACGCTATTGTGTTGACGGGGGCTTGGTAGTGTCCTTCTCTAGAAGAGCTGCTTCTTTTAGCTAAAGAGTATCTTCTACCTTTACCAAGAGGAAAGCAGCCACTAAACAATTACAGTGCAGTAAACCCTTGGGTGAAGAAGAATTTTTCGGTAATTTCAGTGTCAGGTTTACGAGGACAGAGGAGAATAGATAAAGAATAATCCAGACTTTTCGCTGTGTGTGTAGGCAAAGGGAAAATGAACTGCAACCAAAGAGAATAATTCAATGTAGTACTGTCTGGCCAGTCAAAGGACCCCATAACTCTCTAGCTGTAGTATCTCAATGGGTGGCTGGTGCCCTAGCCAACCCACTACCCAAAGAGCAAAAAAGCCATTATGTTGCTGGGAATAGAAATCACAAAAGCTCTTATGTTGAACGTTGAGGGGACTAAAAAGCATTTAGTTCCTTACATTACTGGGCCTAAAAGGTAATAGAACCCTTACGTTCCGGGAGGATAACACGCACAAAAGCCCTCAATTTACTTGGGGATGAAACACACATAAGCCGTTGTGTTGCGGGGGAATGAAATGCACAAAAGCCCCTACGTTGCGGGGGCTAAACGGCACAAAAGCCTATATGTTGCCTGGGGTAAAAAAGGTCAAAAGGCCTTATCTTGCTGGGGTCTAAAAAGTGCACAGTCATTGTGTTGTTGAGGCTAAAACGCACAAAAGCCTTTACGTTGCTGAGACTGAAAAACACAAAAGCCATTACGTTGCTAAGACTAAAAAGCACAAGAGCAATTACGTTGCTGAGACAAAAAAGTATAAAAACCATTATGTAGCCCAAGCTAAAAGCACAAAAGCCCTTACGTTGCCGAGATTAAAAAACACAAAAGCCATCACATTGCCGAGCTAAAAAGTACATAAACCATTATGTTGCTAAGGCTAAACAGCACGAAAGCCTTTACGTTGCTAAGACTGAAAAGCACAAAAGCCATTGTTTGCCGAGATTAAAAAGCACAAGAGCCATTACGTTACCGAGGCTAAAAAGTACAAAAATCATTACGTTGCTAAGGCTAAAAAATACAAAATCCAGTATGTTGCCGAGGCTAAAAAGCACAAAAGTCCTTATGTTTGTGAGATTAAAAAGCATGAAAGGAATTACGTTGCCGTGGGTAAAAAAGCACAAAAGCCCTCACGTTGCCAAGACTAAAAAGCACAAAAGCCATTATGTTGCTGAGCGTAAAAAGCACAAGCACCATTACGTTGCTGAAGCTGAAGAGTACAAAATCCCTTACATTGCTGAAATTAAAAATTACAAAAGCCATTACATTGCTGAGGCTAAAAAGCACAAAAACCATTACGTTGCCGAGATTAAAAAGCACAAAAGCCATTAAGTTGCTGAGCCTAAAAATTATATGAACCATTACCTTGCCGAGACTAAAAAGTGCAAAATCTATTACTTTGCCGAGGCTAAAAAGTACAAAAACCATTACGTTGCTGAGATTAAAAACCACAACAGCCATTACGTTGCCAAGATTAAAAAGCACAAAAGCCATTACGTTGCCGAGGCTAAAAAGTACAAAAAACCATTACATTGCCGAGATTAAAATGCACAAAAACCATTACGTCACCAAGATTAAAAAGCACAAAAGCCCTTACGTTGCCGAGATTAAAAAGGACAAAAGCCTTTATGTTGCATAGGCTAAAAAGTACAAAAACTATTATGTTGCCAAGATTAAAAAGCACAAAAGCCTTTACGTTGCATAGGCTAAAAAGTACAAAAACTATTATGTTGCCAAGATTAAAAAAAACAAAAGCCATTACGTTGCCGAGTCTAAAAAGTACAAAAACAATTACGTTGCTGAGACTAAAAAGCACAGAAGATATTACATTGCCAAGATTAAAAAGCACAAAAGCCATTACGTTGCTGAGATTAAAAAGCACTAAAGCCCGCAAGTTGCCGAGTATAAAAATCACAAAAGCCATTACGTTACCGAGGCTAAAAAGTACAAAACCCATTACATTGCTGAGGCTAAAAAGCACAAAAGCCCTTACACTGCCGAGACTAAAAAGTAGAAAAGCTCTTACACTGCTGAGACTAAAAAGCACAAAAGCCCTTACACTGCTGAGACTAAAAAGCACAAAAGCCTATACACTGCTGAGACTAAAAAGCTAAAAAGCCATAACGTTGCCGAGGCTGAACGTACAAAAACCACTATGTTGCCGAGGCTAAAAAGCACAAAAGTCCTTATGTTGCCGAGATTAAAAAGCACAAAAGCCAATACGTTGCCGAGGCTAAAAATCACAAAAGCCCTTCCATTGCCAAGATTGTAAAGCACTAAAGCCATTACATTGCCGAGGCTAAAAAGGACAATACTATTACCTTGCCCAAGTTAAAAAGTACAAAAACCATTGTGTTGCCGAGGCTAAAAAGTACAAAAGCCCTTACATTGCTGAGACTGAAAAGCACTAATGCTATTACGCTGCCGAGGCTAAAACGTACTAAAAAAAAAAAAAAAAATTACATTGCTGAGGCTGAAAAGCACAAAAGCCATTATGTTTCCGAGGCTAAAAGTTACAAAAAAAAAAAAAAAAAAAAAAAAAAAAAAAAAAAAAAAAAACGTTACGTTGCTAAGGCTAAAAAGTACAAAAGCCTTATGTTGCTGAGGCTAAAAAGCACCTAAGCCATTACGTTGCCGACACTAAAAAGTCTTAAAATTGCTGAAACTGAAAAGAAAATAAGCCGTTACATTGCCGAGGCTATAAAGTACAAAAATAATTTTGTTGCTAAGGCTAAAAAGGGCAAAAACCATTATGTTGCTGAGGCTAAACAGCACAAAAGCTATTATGTTGTTGGAGGATAAAAAAAAGAACAAAGTCCTTATGTTGCCGAGACTAAAAAGCACAAAAGCCCTTACATTATCAAGGACAAAAAGCACAAACGCCCGTACGTTGCCGAGGATAAAAAGCACAAAAGCCTTTACATTACTGAGGATAAAAAGCACAAAAGCCATTACGTTGCTGAGTATAAAAAGTACTAAAGCCCTTACATTACTAAGGATAAAAAGCCCAAAAGCCCAAAAGCCCTTATGTTGCCGAGACTAAAAAAACAAAAGCCCTTACATTGCCAAGGATAGAAAACACTAAAGCCCTTACGTTGTTGAGGACAAGAAGCACCAAATCCTTACGTTGTTGATGATAAAAAGCACAAAAAGCCTTTTACGTTGCTGAGGATATAAAGCACAAAAGCCCTAACATTGTCGAGGACAAAAACCACAAAAGCCTTTACGCTGCTGAGGCTAAAGAGTGCAAAAGCCATTACGTTGCTGAGGATTAAAAGCACAAAAGTCCTTACTTTGCTTGGGTTAATAAGCACAAAAGCACTTTCGTTGGTGTGGCTGAAAAGCAAAAAATCCCTTAAGTTGGTGGGACTAAAATGCACGAAAGCCTATATGTAGGTGGGGCTACAAAGCCAAAGAGCCCTTATGTTTTTTTTGGAAGGGGGCGGGCTACAAAGCCCAAAAGCCCTTATGTTGGGGAGGCTACAAAGCTAAGAAGCCCTTATGTTGGTGGGGTTAAAAAGCATAAAGCCCTTACGTTGCTGAGGGCTACAAAGCACAACAGCCCCTACGTTCCCGAGCTTTAAAAGCACAGAAACCATTATATTTCTGGGCTAAAAAGTATAAAAGCCCTTATGTTCCTGAGGGCTAAAAAGCATACCATCTAAGAAGTGGCAAAAGGGATGGACAACAGAGTGCACCGCCAGCAATTTGCGGTCCCCTTGGATAGTTTTCTACGGAAGAAGCCATTGGGCGGGGCGAGCCGTGGACCACCTGCTTGAGTACTACACCGATAGTGACATTGCTGGTATCTGAGGAGAGAAGGGGAGGTGCATGTGGCACGGGAAATGTGAGGGCAGCAGAGGTTTATGCTAGGACAGTTTTTGCATTGCAGAAGGCCGCCTCTTCAAAGGGGAGCCCATTTCAGGTCTTTCGGCTTGCCCTTGAGGGAGGCGTAGAGTGGGGCAGGAATGGCAGCGATGGCTGGCAGGAAACAATGATAATAGTTGATCATGCCCAACAATTTTTGCAGTGCTTTGACAGTTGAAGGTGTGGGGAAGTTCTGAATGGCTACTACCTTCTCAGGGAGGGGATGGACTCCTTCAAGTGTGTGTAGGGCTCCAATAAAAATACTTCATTGGCACTAAAGGTATAAGTGTCCTACTGGACTACAAGGATGTTTTGTTGTAGGCAGTCAAGCATGATGCAGATGTAACGTAGGTGTTCCTCTTTGGAGGAAGAGAACATAAGTGTGTTGTCCCCATAGCATACACAGAAGGGGAGGCCCCGTGAGATGCCATACATGAGGCATTGAAAGTGGCCCCAGCATAACGAAGGCCAAAACAGTAGTAGTTGAAGGTTTGTATACCGAATGGAGTGATGATGATTGTCTTGGGGATGTCTTCTGGGTTCATGGGCACCTGATAATATCCCTTTGGGAGGTCGAGTGTGGATAAAACGTTCAACTTTGTGCATGTAGGTCACATCTGCGATGTTTGGGAGGGGGTAGTGATCTGCATGTTCAGGTGCCTGTAATCCCGCCTTTCTTCAGGACAATGTGTAAAGGTGATGACCATGAGCTTAAGGCCTTTAGGCAAAGGCCCATTTCTTGCATTTCTGTGAACGTTTGTTTAACGGCTTCCATCCGATATGGTGCCAGATGCCTGAATCTGGTAAATACTAGGGCCCCGTCGTTTTGATATGGTGATAAATACCACGTTTGGCAGGAACCATGAGCGTTTGACAAGTTCTGGATGGAAAGCTTCTGGGCACGATGTGAGGGGGTGGGCGTAGGCATTGGTTGGTGTGCTGAGCGTTGTTGGAGGAGGCGGGTTGGAGAGATGTTGAGTAACTAACCATTTGTGAGTGACATCAACCTGGAGGTGGAAATGTGCGAGGAAACCCTCACCGAGGATTGGCAATGTGACGTCAGCAACGAGAAACTTCCAATTATATTTGGCGTTTCCAAATGATATGTGGGGGTTTCATAGCAGTGGGTAGGTATTGCAGCTCCGTTGCCAACAAAGCAGACTTAGACTATGTCGTGTCCTGGAGAGTGGCCTTGTCAGAAGAGAACGACAAGCACCCGTGTCTACCATAAATCCCACTCCTGTACCTGCATCATGTAAAAAGAGAAGATTAGTGATAGGGGACGCCACCGCCACAAGCAATGGCCTACTTAGCCACATATTTTTTGGCCACTGAAAACTGTCCACACGTTTCTTCGCAGCAGCCCCGAATCTGGAGTGGTAGTAGCATAACTGCAGCTGATTGGCGTCAGTAGGTGGCTGAAGAGGTTGTTGGTTTGGGCATAAGTGAGTGGTGGTATATGTGGGGGATATGTGTGGGTGGTATATGTGGGTGGTGGGCGGTTTTGCTGCCACTCCGGCATGTCATAGGGTGGGCATCTGTGTCCTACCACATTCGCGTTAGCTTCAGTCGATGTTGAATAGTTGTCCTCTTCATCAGGATTGGAGTGATGATGGAGGTCTTGAATGTGGTGAAGTGTTCATCAGGTCCTTCATGGGCAAATTATTGACATCGGGGATGGCAGCGCATACAAGTTCGAGTAGCGCCGTACCCAAAGCCCTGAAGAAGACTCACTTCACGAGGAGAGCCGTCTGTGGTAGTTGCAGGCTAGTGATAATGGTCATTTCTCTGACGGGGGTAGTAGGAGGAAGCAAGTCGTCCAGTGGTCACCAATTGTGAGGGAGAGCCTTTAACCTTCATTAAACAAACATTGAGCTTAAATACCAGAACTTGTGAGCAAGAATGTCACAAAAATTCAAACAAAATTAAACATCAGCTATCAGATTAATACATGTAGATTTATTAACAGTACAGGAAGAGCAAGTGATAAGATAGAAAACGCATAACCGTTACAGTGTACGAGCGTGTATAAAACACATGCTGTACAACATGACATAGACTAGTCTCAAGGAGTCAAGGTGAGGGATTCGTACTACAATAAAATATTTAACTTTTATTATGAAATTTTACTTTAGCATAAAATGTTTTTTTTAACGACTAATATTGTTCAATGATAATATTCTACAAAGCAAGTAACTAGTGTTGCCCCATACATATTACTGTTTACAAAGTGAAATATATACTTTAGTACAAATGGTAACTTAATTAAGAACAACGCTTGTCCAATAGAAAAATAAAAGACCTATCACCACTTTTGCTGCATACTGTATAATGCTGCTCCTCTCATGGTATCATGCTGGGTGATGATCGATGTCCTTGGGAGTAGATCTGATTAGTCTTCTTATGTCTTAAGAGACTAATTCCTCTTCCTCTTTGAGGCAGCACATCTGAAGCAGCAATGCAGAAGAAGATAAAGAAACGAGTGAGGTGATAGGGGAAGGCTAGTGTGTTTGCCTTGGTTCCGTTTGTTGATTTTGACTAGGGGGGAGAACTGGGGTGCCCATCTTCCCAGCCTCCTATAAGTGTACTAGGTTCTAAAAGGAATAGGAAGTGCTGAAACCTATTCCCAAAAGGAATGGAAGAATGTATGCAATGTGTCAATTCTAGGATTGCAAACATGCAGGGCAGTCGTGAGGTTATCTGCATTGACTGAAACCAAAGGACAAGTGGGAAGGCCCCTGTTGCTTCCCGGTCACAAAATGCATGAGGATTCAGTGACAAACATAGACCTTGATTCTCAGGAAAGTCTTTATTCAAGGCTGGGCCCTGGGCTTATGAAATCTTGCTTTGAAAAGAAGTATGTGATAGTGACTCCAACGTTCCCTGAAGAGAAAGAGGTCATGGTATGACCCACAATATCTGTCTAGGTGTTTCCCAATGTAAGAGGTAACCAAACAATGTCCTCAATACAAATTGGCAATTAACAATATCAGTATGACCAGTCAGCCATGATTGGGAAAAGAGAATGTCTCGCTTGCTGATCGTTGAACATACTTCTGGTGCTTCTAGGATATGGTTTTATCTAGAAGACTTTAGGAACTTTATGAAGAAGGATAAAGAAAGGATATGTCCTACTTCCTGATAAATGAGCAAGCGCTTGGTTCCCGGCAAGACCGAGAACTAGAGAGAGCCATGTACCAAATCCTATATGAAAAGTTCTACCTGGTATAAAATTTTCTTAGAGCTGTGCTTGCATAAGTGGGGAGATGTCAATCGAAAACAATTTTGATCGACTGATCCTTTTGTGAGCACTTATGTGTACAAACAATATGCACAATAATAGTAAGCGCATAAAGTGTGTTCAGATAAAGTAAGTTCATACCAGCAGAAGGGCACATTCAAACAGCAAGAATTTCCGAAACTGGTGGCCACTTGTTGAGGGTTTGGCCCCTAGAAAGTACAGGAGAGAATAAACGAGCGTTTTCTCTTGTAGGGCAGTGCTGTAAGGCATGCTCATGAGACAACTTTTAACTCGTGTGTGCATACATGAGACAACTCGTGGGTGTGCAGATGAACGTACAAGCGAATGATAGGTCATGCTCCTATATATACAGTATATATATATACATATATATATATATATATATATGTGTGTATATATATACATATATACATGTATATATATATATATATATATATACATATGTAAATATATATATGTATATATACATATGTATATATATATATATATATATATGTATACATATATATATATACATATATATATATATATATGT
>NC_090739.1:48738289-48741775 GCF_036898095.1 Palaemon carinicauda
CTTTCAGGTATAGGAAATAATGAATTAAACGTCATAGGCATAACTCATATTCAGTTCAGAGTCGGTAATCGCACGTTTGCCGATACATTTGTTGTTGTAAAAAACATTAATATGTATCCAGTTGTAATTATAGGATACCCATCTATGGGAAATCAAAACATTATCTTAGCTCCTGCCAAGCACGGCGTGTATATCAAAGGGAAATTCTATAAGTCTTCTAATACCTTAAAGTCAGTTTTGGATAAAAAGGAGACGACAAATGTAACCGTAACGTACGTTGAAGAACCAATAACTTGTCTCACTAATAAAGAAATAATATAAGCGACCCAGCAGAATTCTCGTTCACCCCCGTAATATCATTTTGCACGCAATCTATCGAACCAAACATACCTTCGAATTTAATAGTGCAAATAAAGAAAACACTACCGGGATCTGAAATATTAATCCTTTCCGATACTTTGAAAACTAACGGATTGTCTGTCACACAAGCTATTTATACAGTAGGCTCACATCAGCAATGTAATATCGAAGTCTGTAATCATTTAAATAACACTTTAGTAATTCACAAAAATCAACATATCTTGGATGTAGAAGTTTATAAACATCGTATTCTTACCGTTGCTGAAATCAATCACTCTCAATCAGTTGCGGATGAGTCCCTTTTGCGATCTATTAAAAATAAAATCAGTAAGGACATTCAAGACGAAGAAGTTCAGCAGAAAATTTTTGAACTTTTAACTAAATATACAGATGTCTTTTCCACTACGGATGGATCCTTAGGAAAAACAGATGTGATCGAGCATCAAATAAGGTTAAAGGACAAGCAGAAAATTATATATGTACCCTCGTACAGACTCCCTATGAAATTCCAGAATGAAATAAATGATGAAGTAGGTAAAATGTTAGAGGAAGGAGTCATCAGAAAATCAAATAGCCCTTATAATTTTCCTTTAATAGTTGTACCGAAAAAAGATCGAACATGGCGTATCTGCGTCAACTTTCGTCGTCTAAACGAGGAAACGATCCCTGATCGATTCCCAGTGCCATGTACTGACGATATTTTGTCTTTGTTAGGTCAGAATAAATATTTTACCAGTTTGGACTTACTTAAAGGCTTTCACCAGATATCATTAGAAGAAGATAGTATCCCATACACAGCCTTCAGCACAGCCAGGGGACATTATGAATTTTTGCGGATGCCTTTTGGTTTACGTTGTGCTCCTATAACATTTACAAGAATGATTAACATAGTGTTTGGAGACTTGTTAGGGGATATATTGCATGCCTATATGGATGATCTTGTAATCTTTTCCAACACCTTAGAAGAACATCTACGTAAGTTAGAACTAGTACTACAGAGATTAAGACAACATAACTTAAGGGTAAAGATTAGTAAGTGTGAATTTTTCAAAACAGAATTGATATATTTGGGTTTCATGGTGTCAAGCCAAGGTCTTAAAGTAGTCCATGATAAGGTGTCGGCTATACGTAATTTTCCCATACCTACTAGTGTCAAGGGAATACAGCAATTTCTGGGTTGTAGTGGATATTACAGGCGTTTTATACGCAACTATTCAATAATAGCCGCTCCTTTAACTGATCTTACGAAGAAGGGCGTAGATTTCATATGGTCTGAGCAACATCAACAGGCGTTTAATACTTTGAAAGATGAACTGTGTAGTTCTCCTCTCTTAAAATTTTCTGACTTCGGTAAGGAATTCTTCATTGCAACAGACGCCTCAGACTTAGGAGTAGGAGGGGTATTGCTTCAGCAATATGATAAACAGTTTTTCCCGATAGCTTTCTATTCTCGAAAATTGAGAACTTCCGAAAGTAAGTATGCAGTAATAGACAAGGAAGGACTAGCTATTGTTAATTCGCTAGTGCATTTTAAGTTCATAATTTACGGTTATCCCGTTAAGGTTCTTACTGACCATAAACCACTAACAGAGTTCTTTAAAGGCTTCAACCACAGCCCTAAACGAACTCGGTGGCATTTGATCATTCAAGATTTTGGCGCAAGAATCGGGTATTTACCTGGGAAAGCAAATATCATTGCGGATGCATTATCACGCAACCCCGTGTCATCTTGTACGGAGCCTTTAGCTGAATTAATAGATATATCAACATCCATGCCTATTGTAAAAACAATATCTGAACAAGAAGATTTAGGCTAGAGTGCTGAATTGTTACAGACTGAGCAAAGAAAAGATCAGAAAATAGAAACAATTATAAATGCTTTGAAAGGCAATCATAAAGAAAAAGAATATATAAAGTATAAGCAGCAGAATTATATAATCAAAGATAATATTCTGTGTAGGACTGTGACAAGGAAAACCCGCAATACACCACTTGTAACTAATGACCAGGTAGTAGTACCAATCTCACTTATTTCCACTGTCCTGAATTGGTTGCATTCAAATCCATTACATGGACACCCTGGGTTCTCATTAATGTCACAGAAAGCCAAATCATTGTTTTATTGGCATACAATGCTTACAGATATAAAAAAGACAACAACATAGCTAATTGTCGCACATGTCAGGAAAACAAAGGGCATACGAAAACACCTGTCAGCCTAGGAGCTTATCCTGTGCCCAATCAACCCTTTGAAAGAATACATTTAGATTTGTTAACAGGATTTTACGAGTCAGACAGAGGAAATAAGCACCTCTTAGTAATTATAGATGCTTTAACTCGATATACAGAACTAATAGCGCTTAAAACTAAAACTGCGATTGAATGCGCTAGGAAGTTTTACGAGTGTTACATTTGTAAACATGGAATTCCACACATGATAATCTCAGACTCGGGTGGTGAATCTAATAATCACTTTCTTACCTCATTGTGTGAATTCCTCAACATAAAGAAGATTAATACCATGATATATCACCCAGAGTCGAATGGGCTAGTGGAAAGAGCAAATAGGAAGATATTAAATATATTGAGGGTAACACTAGGGGGATCAGACCCCAACTGGGATATTGCAATACCGGCGGCACTGAGTACTCTGAATCATTCATATCATATATCAATTAAAATGTCACCGCATGAAGCATTGTATGGTACCCCCAGTTAGAACACCTTTCCATGTATTAACGCCTACAACTAATCTATCAAATCCTTTAAAAGAATGTATAAATACAAGTATAAGTCGATATGATATCCTTCGAAAGAATTTAGAAGAATCACAAATCATAATGAAAAGGAATCATGATAAAATAGCGAAACCAACTAAAACATATACCGTGGGTGATAACATCTATATTCAAATCAATGTCAGAAAAGGGCTCAACTATAAATTAACACCTAAGTTTGAACGCCCATTTAACATTTTGGAAACATTAACGGCCAATAGGTTTAGAATTCAAAACGTAGCCCAACCCACGGATGAGAGAATAGTACCATTGGCTCACATAAGAAATTAAAAAGAAAAGAGAGGAAAAGAAGTGAAGGGAAAATTCTGTTCTGTTTTATGTGACTAAA
>NC_090739.1:48749775-48752275 GCF_036898095.1 Palaemon carinicauda
GAAGTACTTCCTGGAAGACGGATGGATTGGGATCTGGAAGTACGCGTCCTTCAGATCCAGTGTACACATGAAGTCTTGCGGTCTCACTGCAAGTCTGACCGTGTCTGCTGTCTTCATGCTGAACGGAGTTTGTTTGACAAACTTGTTCAGGGCTGAGAGGTCGATGACGGGTCTCCAGCCTCCAAACGCCTTCTTTACAAGAAAGAGTCGACTGAAGGAGCCTGGGGAGCCGTCGAGGACCTCCTGAAGAGCATACTTCTTGAGTATGGTCTTGACTTCTGCCCGAAGGGCTAGCCCCTTTACCGATCCCATGGCATAGGAGCTCAACGACACTGGGTTCGCTGTCAGGGGAGGAAGAGATGTTATGAACGGGACACGATATCCCTGACAGATCACGGAGATCGTCCAGGAATCGGCCCCGAGTTGCTGCCACCTGAATGCGCAACTTTGCAGGCATCCTCCCAATGGTGGACATGCAGGGGGATTGCCTACCGTAGCGTTTGCGGCCTCGGCCGCTCCCTCTAGGATTCTTGCCTTCCCTGGAGGACTTTCCGCCCTTCTTGTCTTTGACAGGAAAGGGCTGCCGTTTGGACACCTTCGTCTTTGCTGCCACTGCCGGTTTCGTCGACTTAGACTGGCGAGGTTGTTGAGGTGCTGGAGGTTTGTAGGGCTTAGATGTAAGAGCCCTTTGGAGGAGAGAATCGTGGTTCGATTTCCTCCACCTCTCAGCTGCCTGTTCCACATCCTTGGGCTCAAACAGGCTATTTCCTAGGATGGAAGAGTGTCTGAGCTTACAGACATCCACGGCTGGGACCTTCCAGTGGAACTTCTCGGTCACCGCATCACGTCGTTTCAAGATCGAGTTTGCCCACAAGTTCGAAACTTGGTGGGCCAGAAACTCGATGGTACGTGTGCCCGAGAGGAGGAAGGTCTCCAGGGCCTTCCTGGTGCTCTTCTTGTACAGATCCTCGGATTGCAGCAGGATGCCCAGAGACCCTAGCCAGACATCCAGCCACGAAGTGGCCTGCCTGGCACACTTTGCAACCTTCTCCTGACTCAGGATCTCTGTTGCCGAGAATGTCACCTGCCGGTTGGAGAGTCTCTCAAGAGAGACTACCCTGGTAAGCTCTTCCATGGAGTGGTGGAGCGGGAGAGCTAAACAAGGCTCCTCCATGATCTCAAAGTACCTCCTCTGTTGGACACGAGGAGGTGGGAGGAGCTTGTTATCAGCAGAAGAACGGCTGGAGGAGGAGAGCTCCGAAAACTGGCCCTCAACCTTATCTCTGGTACTCTTCACCCCTTGGGACCAAGGCAGAGCCGCACTGGCCTTAGAGGGTTTTTGAGTCCCATAGACTTGCTCCAGGACCGTATCCTTGCCTTCACAAGGGGCGATCTCGTGGTCCTTGAACTTGTTGAGATGCCTCATCAAAGTCAGGACTTGCCAGAAGGCATGCACTGAATCATGCTGCTCTCCTCCTTGTGAATTGGCAGCAAAGTCTCCTGTCCCCAACTGCTCTACTTGGGGGGATATGTGGACGTTCTCCTGGGGTCTCACTGGCTCTGGTCGAATCCTTGAAGAAGACTTCGGGACGGTCTTCGAGTCCTTCGGTTCCCTTCTAGGAGGGATGTAGGACTCCAGTAAAGAAGTCTAAGGGATCTTCTCCGCCTCAACACGCAACGATTCTCCTAGTCATGGTGGGGTCTCTCCCATTGGTGCGGTGGGAGAAGGTCTCACCTCGATAGATTCTCCTGAGGACGGAAAAGCTTCGTCCACAGGAGAAGGAGAGAACGTCTGAGGGGGGGAAGGAGCCTTCCTTACGGACTTCTTAGGAGTCAGTTTGACCCAAGGAGAAGTCACCATGAACTCTACTCCTCTCTTCCTCTTCAGTGGGGTCGAAGCTGTCGTAGGTTTGAGACACAAATCAGCGAAGGCAAGCTTAACACCCTGGACGACAGCTCTGATAAGGGACCCAAACCAAGGCTGTCGACTGACAGATGCAGTGTCAGAGACTCCCACTGGAGGGAAGTGGATCGGGCGATCCTTTGGAGTTGACACCATAGGGCCTGCCTGAAAGGAAGAAGAAGAAGATTGGTGCCTAGACCTCTGAAGACCGCCCCTCCTCCTGTGAGCGCGCTGTTCTGCGCTTGTGGGGGTGGGATCATGAAGATGATGACCTGGTTGTACACGCTCCTGAAGACTCGCTAGGCTGCTCGCGTTGCAATACCTGGCGGGAATCAAGCTTGGGGTCACGCTGGTGCTCGCGCGATGGACAAATCGCAGTTTCACGCGCAGGCGTGCTGGCGAAGGGGAGCGTGGGCGCACAGGCGAGGGTGGGCGCGGGCGTAAGGCCGAGCTTTGGCGGCCGGGAGAATGACGGCGCGCAACGGCGTGTTGGCGGGCGATGGCGCACATGCGAGCAATGGCGCGTAGGGCGAGAAGGTGAGCGATCGCGCACATTTGAGATAGCGCGTAGGTGACCTTCGGCGAGCAGGATCGTGG
>NC_090739.1:48767275-48782275 GCF_036898095.1 Palaemon carinicauda
TTACTCTCGTCTATTAGTTTCAATCCTCGACCAAGCACTAAAACATTCACCTCTCTCACCATTCCATCAATAAAAAAAAATTGAACAACCATGGTGACATCACACATCCCTGTCTCAGCCCCACTCTCACTGGAAACCAATCTTTCACTTCATTTTCTATCCTAACACACGCTTTACTGCCTATGTAGAAACTCTTCACTGCTTGCAACAACCTTCCACCAATTCCATATAACTTCATCATATTCCACATCGCTTCCTTATCAACTGTATCAAAACTTTCTTCAGATCCATAGACGCAACATACACCTCCTTACCTTTTGCTAAATATTTCTCAAATATATGACTAACTGTAAAAATATGATTTATGTATCCCATACCTCTTCTAAAACCACCCTGTACTAAGATTGCATTCTCTGTTTTATCCTTCATCCTATTAATTAGTACTCTACCACACATTCCTCCAACCACACTCAACCAACTAATAACCCCTTGAATTACAACACTCTTGCATATCTCCCTTACCTTTATATAGTGGTATAATACACGTACACACCCAGTCAACTGGTACTATTGACAACATAAAACACATATTGAACAATCTCACCAACCATTCAAATACAGTCACACCCCCTTCCTTTAACATCTCAGTCCTTACACTATCCATCCCAGGTGCTTTTCCTACTCTTGTTTCATCTAGCGCTCTCCTCACTTCCGCTCTTGTAATCTCTCTCTCATTTTCATCTCCCATCACTGACACATCAACACATCCAACAGTAATTATATCTGCCTCCCTATTATCCTGAACATTCAGTAAACTTTCAAAATATTCTGCCTGCCTTTACCTTGCCTCCTTTCGTTTTAACAACCTTCCATTTCTCTTTCACTGTCTCTTCAATTCCTTCTTTACTCTCTTCACTTCTTTCCAAAACTTCTTATTCGCTTCATATGAATTACCCAATCCCAATCTCTGACACTACCTCCAGTCAGCCAACCTCTTTGCCTCAACTACCATACGTTTTACTTCCACATTTTCTCTCGCGATATCTTTCATACTTCTCTACACTATTACTCTGCAGCCATTCTTCAAATGCCCTCTTTTTCTCTTCTACTTTTATCTTCACTCCTCCATTCCACCATTCACTACTCTTCCTCATGCTGCCTCCAACAATCCTCTTGCCACACACATCACTTGCAATTCCAACAAAATTTTCTTTTACAAACTTCCACTCCTCCTCTAAATTACCAGTTTCTCTAACTTTCACTCTATCATATGCCATTTGCAACCTTTCTTGCTATTCACTTTTTACCTCTGTTTTTGTTAACTCTTCTACCCTCACTACATCCCTTTTACATGCCCTCGCTCTATTCCCCCACGCTTTTGCTATAACTAATTTTCCTTCCACCAAAAAATTATCAGACATAACGTTAGCCATGCCCTTAAACACGTGAGCGTCTCTCAAACTTCCAAACATTGTTCTAGTTATCAACACATAATCCAATAATGTCTTTTCTACCACTCTTCCATTTGCCACTGTTACCCATGTATACTTGTTATTATCATTGCTTTAAAAAAAAATACAACTTATTACCAATTTTTGCTCAACGCACATATCTACTAGTCTCTCACCACTCTCATTTTTACCTGGCACGCCATACTTCGCAATGACACTTTCTACCTCTCAAGCACCCACTCTAGCATTCAAGTCACCCATGACAACTACATAATCCTTCTACCCAGTCCTTCTACACACCTAGTTAATTCATTCCAGAATTCATTCCGCCCTTCTTCACTTTTCTCACAATCTGGCCCATACACACTAACAAAAGACCAACATTCCCTACCCAACCTAACCCTTACCCACATAAACCCAGATGATATCATATATATATATATATATATATATATATATATATATATATATATATATATATATACTGTATAGATATCATATATATAGATATATATATATATATATATATATATATATATATATATATATATATATACTGTATATATATATATATATATATATATATATATATATATATATATATATATATATATATACAATGGTATGTATATAGAAATAAACAAATATATATATAAAAATATATTCATATATATATATATATATATATATAGAGAGAGAGAGAGAGAGAGAGAGAGAGAGAGAGAGAGAGAGAGAGAGAGAGAGAGAGAGAGAGTTACTTTTAGTCCTTTTTAATACTAGTATTTACGGAATTTTAAATCGCTATCTTTATTAATAATTATTTTATTCTTTCATACGACATGCATACTATTTTAGTCACAGATGGTCGACACGAAATTCTAAAAGGATCCTTTCTAAATTCGACGCAATAAATTTATCATTCAGAGGAAAATATTGAACTTCGGTCACTATTATGAAAGGATCTCTCGACTGGAACCTCAGTACATATTATCGAATTAACCGTTGTTCCTTATAAAAGTGGTCTCTTGAGTTTGTATTTCTTCGATATTTAAAATTACTAAAAGAGGCTTATAGTATAGACAGACATCTAGTTTTAATCTGAGTGGTGCTCTTGAAGCCTTTTATCGCTACACCTTAATGAAGGAACTAAGATAACCCGAGATTGTAACAAAGGACTGATTGCTCATACTATTACTAGTAATAGAAACACGATAAGCCGGTTTGCCACTGAAACAAATACATCTGAACTCACAGAATGGACTTAAACGCCTTCGGGAAAAGACGGGAAAAGATAAAAAGTACATGAATAATTACGTATGCCTGTAATGATGACCCTGTTAGATAAGAGCATATCAATTAGGGGGAGATGAATGTTTGGATATAACCTATTACACGTGCCCGGACGCTGCTGATTATGAATTACAATCTACTCTTTAAACTTTTATTTCTTCTTCATCATTTATTTCTAATACCGTAACTGTCATTATTAATTATTTTCCTTAGAGTTTATTGTGTTTTTATTTAGTCTACTGCAACACGATTTCAATGTATAGGCTTTTTAGACTGTCAATAACAACAGAAAATATTTGGAAGTAAAGCTAAAGACAATGCAGAAATGTTGGTCCCAGATGTCACTGCTGTTCTTTTAATTTTAACCATTGTGAACTACAATGTGTGCGTGTCACTATTTATTACATCATTAAAAAATTACGCAAATGCTTGTTCATTGGAATAAGAAAATAAGAATATAGACAAAACGTCAAGAGCTTCGGATTGGTTGTGGCACCTTTATTATTATTATTATTATTATTATTATTATTATTATTATTATTATTATTATTATTATTATTATTATTATTATTATTATTATTATCATTATTTATTTATTTATTTATTTATTCATGATTCAACTTAGAACGACACAATCCTCATTCCTTTTTGGCGTTTTGAAATAGGCCTGCTTTTTGAATGATTGATTTTATTGATTGAATTCGCATTATGTAAGCACCAAGTCTTACTGTTGGAACATCCAGAAAGCCGAATTAGAATTAAAGAAAGAGCACATCTATTGGAAATATAGTGTGCCTTCTTAGTTACATTCCTTAAGGCTATTAGGACAAGTCAGGTAGCGGGTATAATCTAATCATCAATAGAGTTCCAGCAGGGTAAAGACAACTCCCATTATTACTACCTGTAGCCAGACAAATTACGGATCAAGTCTAAATTCTTCATTTATTCTTAACTAACAAAAATAATTATAATCGTCTTTTTGAAATTCTTATCAGAAGTATTTTAAAAGTTAAATTCCACTCTAATAGAGATTGATATAAAAAGATTTGGTCAGGCATGGGTTACGTGTGAGAAAAATATGATAGAATAGTTTTGTAGGAAGAAAATATAATTTAAAAAAAAAATCCACATTTATTGTATTAAATGTAAGAGAAAAAATAATTGGGATAGCTATGGGCTCATTAAATTGAACTTTCTGCGGACATTTTTTAATTGAACTGACCTTGAATCGACAATCTTTATTGTTTATCAAGCAGAAAGTTATGTTACTTTTGAATGGTTCCTAAATGTTAGTAGTTAGTACCAGGCCCATGGGAAATATCAAGTGGAGGTGTATGGAGGCATAACGTGCTGCACCGCTGACCTTGATTACCCGAAGAGTATCTAATTAAATCCGACAAGTCACTTATGACCATTAGGGTAGAACCTTTAAGATTTCACACGGTCAAATGCCCACCTCATTAACCATCCGTTATTCATACCAGTCGTTACCTTTTCAGTAATTTGGGAAAAAAGGATATCGTTAATCTATTTCAAGGCCATATGGTTGGAAGTGTCCTGTCATAGTACCTGAGAGAGAGAGAGAGAGAGAGAGAGAGAGAGAGAGAGAGAGAGAGAGAGAGAGAGAGAGAGAGAGAAAGAGAACGTTTTCCTGGGATTTTCTTCAGATAATCAATTCATCTATCTGTATTCTATTTCCAATTAAACACCGATTTATGTTTTTGTCTATTCTAGGCTTTCAATTGCTTGATGACTAACATCTTTAAAGGAATATAATTGAACCCCCATTTAGAGATTCTTACTTTATTGGCTTCATCAATTCTACTACTTAGGTGGACTATCCTCTTTATGAACCGAACAACAGCTAATTTAGAAACACTGCCACCTACTAGATGAGTAACGTTGCATTTTTTTTTCTTTTTTTGATATTTCAGTTTGCATTATTACCAATCTTGATTTTAGGTAGCAGTGTCTTAGCACTACAAATATTTGTGCAAACTCTCTATCATCAAGGATATTTAATTTGATCACATCTTCCAAACATTCCCTTCCTGAATGTGGGATTATCCAACCGGATTCTTTTCAAGAGCCAGGTTTACCATTTCCGAATGTGTGACGCCTATTCATATAATTCTCTTTTTTGAATCACATAAGATTTAGGTAGCCATGTTCATCTAAGTAATTCTCATAAAAAATGTGAGCGCCTTTATACCTCAAACCTGGTATTCCCATCAAAAGGTGTGATACTGAGGTTTTAATGGCGTTTAAAATTTTGGATCATTTATTCAAGTTTGTATAATTTTGTAACATTTGTTGAGATAATTCATATCACAATGTATCAAGTTATAGTACTACTACTGTGAAATCTAAGCCATATACAGTGTACCAACTGTGTTTCACACAATTGTACATAATTCCTTTTGTATTTATTATGCTTGTATCTTCGCTCTTCCCTCGCACTAAAACGAACATGAAAATTCATGTCTGGTTTTTCCTCTGTGATATTGTCTGTCTTGTGAACTTGTTATGTCCTGTTGCCTTGAGGTTTTGTATATAAGGAGAGTGTTCCACAATAATATAACTCAGTCGTTTCCAATCTGTCTTTGAGTTCACACCCTTACTCGGCGCCGTCACATTGGTGACCCCGGAAGTCGACTCGCTCCCACTGCCTTCCACCCCCACCTCCCTCGCCCTTCCATCGTTGGTACTATGACGGTGGCTGACTCTACTCCGGCAGTTGGCACTGCGGCCGCCCCATTGAAACTTTCACCGTTCGCCACCGGAGAGGCGTTTGCTTGGTTTCAACGCGCTGAAGTCCACTTTCGTATCAAGGGCGTGACTCGCTCAACCACCAAAGCGGATTATGTTCTCGCGGCGATACCCGAGGACACCTTCCCAGAAATATCCGACTGGCTTTGTGAACAAGGAGACACCCCAATAGCGTATGACGCCCTCAAATCATACCTTCTGCAGCAGTACTCTCCGTCGCCAGCCGCCAGTATAGCAAAGCTTTTTCAGCTCTCGCAACAACCGTTGGGGAACCAAAGGGCTTCGCTTGCCCTCAGGGAAATGACCAGTATCGCTCGCCTTCAACCTGCAGCAGACGGCGCTCCTCGTGAGGTGAACCTACTCCGTGCCCTTTGGATACGGCGTTTACCTGAACCTGTACGCGCTGCCATACCCGATGTCGATAGTTTACCCATAAAGGACTTGATGACCAAAGCCGACGCCCTTATGGACAGCCACTTCAAGACCTCTATCAACGCCTCCACCCCTGACGACGAGGATGCCTATTCAACGTCAACCGAAGCTGACATGAATGCCGTAGGACATACACGCCTACCCCGTGACGTGCCTAAGCGGCGACACAGCCGCCCACCACCCACCAATCGCTCGCGCCCCAACGAACGACTTCTACAGCCACTTACTACCTCCCATCCGCCACAGTTTTGCTACTACCACTTCAGATTCAGGGCAACCGCGAAGAAATGTGCCAAAGATTGTCAGTGGCCAAAAAACGTGTAAGCAGGCCATCGCTTGTGGCGGTGGCCTCCCATGTTTCTAATCTGTTCTTTTTACAGGATGCAGGAACGGGCGTGCGATTTTTGGTAGACACGGGTGCTTGTCGTTCTCTTTTGCCAAGGTAACTCTTCAAGGCACAACATAGTCTGTCTACATCTGCCGACGTCCGCTTGGTAGCTGCCAACGGATCTGCGATACCCACCTACGGTTACGAGAACCTCACATTATCGTTTGGAAACGGTAAATTCAATTGGAAGTTTCTTGTTGCTGACGTCACAATGCCAATCCTCGGTGCGGATTTCCTCTCTCATTTCCACCTTCTGGTCGATGTCGCCCACCGACGATTGGTCAACGCAGACTCGTACTTGTTGACACCTCTTCAACCCGCCCCCTCTAACCTCGCTCTCCATATCAGCGCACCCACGGATGCCTACGCCCACCTCCTCACGTCGTACCCGGAAGTTTTCCGTCCAGAACTTCGCCAAACGCCCACGGTTCCTGCCCAGCACGGTATTTATCACCATATCAAGACGACGGGACTCCCAGTCTTCGCAAAATTCAGACGTCTGGCACCGGAACGATTGGCAGCCGCCAAACAGACTTTCGCCAAAATGGAGAAAATGGGCCTTTGCCAAAAGGCCTCCAGCCCATGGTCGTCACCCTTACACATCGTTCTGAAGAAAGACGGCTCCCTCCGTCCGTGCGGGGATTACAGGCGCCTGAACATGCAAACAGAACCGGATCACTACCCCCTCCCAAACATTGCCGATGTAACCTCCTACCTGCACAAAGCGAAGGTTTTCTCTACGCTCGACCTCTTGAAGGGGTATTATCAGGTGCCTATGAACCCAGAAGACATCCCCAAGACCGCCATCACCACTCCGTTTGGCACATACGCCTTCAATTACTCCTGTTTTGGCCTTCGTAATGCTGGGGCAACGTTTCAACGTCTCATGGATGGCATCTTAGGGGACCTCCCTTTCTGTGTATGTTATGTGGACGACATACTTATGTTCTCCTCCTCAAAAGAGGAACACCTCCGTCACCTGCGCATCGTGCTCGACCGCCTGCAACAAAACGGCCTTGTAGTCCGGTACGACAAGTGTACCTTTGGCGCCAACGAAGTGTCGTTCTTAGGGCACCGTATCACTCCTGAAGGAGTCCATCCCCTCCCTGAGAAGGTAGCAGCCGTTCAGAATTTCTTCGCACCCTCGACCGTCAAAGCTCTGCAGGAATTCTTGGGTATGATCAACTATTATCACCGTTTTCTGCCAGCCATTGCCGCCACTCTTGCTCCCCTCTACGCCTCCCTCAAGGGCAAGTCAAAGGACCTGAAGTGGGGTCCCCTTCAAGAAGCAGCCTTCTGTAATGCAAAGAAGGCCATATCAACTGCTGCGGCTCTCACTTTTCCTATCCCACACGCCCCTCTCCTTCTCTCCACCGATGCCAGCGACGTCGCTATTGGTGCAGTACTCGAGCAGGTGGTCAAAGGCTCGCCCCGCCCATTGGCCTTCTTCAGCAGAAAATTGTCCAAGGCAGAATCGGGTTATTCTACCTTCGATCGAGAATTGCTGGCGGTGCACTTGGCTGTCCGTCACTTTCGCCATTTCTTAGAAGGTACGCCCTTCATCATTCGCACAGACCACATGCCTCTGGTGCACGCCTTCACTCGACAGTCTGACGCCTGGTCTGCCCGTCAACGCCGACATCTCTCCGCCGTGGCTGAATACAATTGCACCCTCCAATACATCCCTGGGAAAATGAATCCTGTTGCCGATGCCCTGTCAAGAAACACGTTGGCTGCCGTTCAACTGGGATTGGATTACAACGCCCTGGCTGAAGCCCAACGACAGGATACAGAGTATCAAGCTTGTAGGACATCCTGCACGTCCCTCCGTTGGGAGGATTTTCCCCTCGAAGACTCCAACACCACCCTCCTCTGTGACGTCAGTACTGGTAGACCGCGACCTTGGATTCCTGCTCCCATGCGCCGACAGGTGTTTGATCTCATCCACGGCCTTTCACATCCCTCGTGCCGTTCTACTGCACAGCTGCTGAAGGCAAAGTTCATTTGGCACGGCATTTCTAAGGATGCTAAGGATTGGGTCCATGCCTGTACTTCTTGCCAAACTTCCAAAGTACATCGATACACGGATTCAGGAGTGGGCATCTTTCCTTAACCTCAGCGTCGTTTCGCACACATTCACGTCGACGTTGTAGGCCCCCTACCCACATCACAAGGACATCGTTACCTTTTTACCGTCATCGACCGCTCCACTCGTTGGCCTGAAGCCATTCCCATGGAAACTGCAACGTCCGCCTCATGTACATCTGCCTTACTCTCTGGATGGATTTCAAGATTCGGCATCCCTGAGCATATTACTTCTGACAGGGGAACCACTTTCACCTCTCAATTATGGACGTCATTAGCGAATCTCCTGGGCATCACCCTACATCAGACAACGGCCTACAACCCGGCTGCCAATGGAATGGTTGAACGTTTTCATCGCACCCTCAAAGCAGCTTTGATGTCCTGCTGCAAGGATTGCAATTGGTTTACTCAGCTTCCCTGGGTCCTCCTTGGACTAAGGACCACTCCTAAAGACGCCCTCGACGTCTCGGCAGCCAAAATGGTGTATGGCGACCCGTTGGTCGTCCCTGCCGAATTTTTTCCTTCTACAACCTCCTCCGACGATCTCCAGCGCATACGTCAAGTCGTGGGAAAATTTACTCCGTGCCGCCAGACTTACAAGCCCCCAGCGAAGCATAACATACCAACGCACTTGCACTCTGCAACGCACGTCTTCCTGCGCAACGACACCAGCAAGTCACCACTAACGCCCCCTTACACGGGCCCTTTCCTTGTGATCCGACGCAGTCCGAAAGCATTCCTCCTAAACATTCGGGGCAAAGAAGACTGGGCCTCTATTGATCGTCTAAAACCTGCTTATCTTCTGCCAGATGACCCGCCTACAGTTCGCCTCTCTAGATCAGGGTGCCCTATTTAACATGTACAGTATGTCATTTTTAGGGGGGGAGCCATGTACCAACCGTGTTTCACACAATTGTACATAATTCCTTTTGTATATATTATGCTTGTATCTTCGCTCTTCCCTCGCACTAAAACGAACATGAAAATTCATGTCTGGTTTTTCCTCTGTGATATTGTCTGTCTTGTGAACTTGTTATGTCCTGTTGCTTTGAGGTTTTGTATATAAGGAGAGTGTTCCACAATTATATAACTCAGTCGTTTCCAATCTGTCTTTGAGTTCACACCCTTACTCGGTGCCGTCACAAACAGTAACTCGATAATTACTATTAGGGTAAATTTTAAATTTATCAAAAATTATTGCTTGTATACAGTAACAATATTCTTCTTTATATTCTATTAGTATATGAAATTCTGTTGTATAGTTTACATCATTTCAATATATCAGTAATAACAAGGTATCTTTAAACTAATTACCTTTTTCCAAAATATTTATAATTATTATAAGTATTTTTCAGTGAAATGCTGCTGAAAAGAATGTCTTAATAGTTTTCTTTTTTATATCACGTTCTTCAAGGTTGCATTATTTCACAATAGTACACCAACGCCAGTCCGTGAAAGATATAAGTGAGGAAGTCACACGCTATGAATAGACCTAGAGTTATAAGATTAAATAAAATTCCTTTAACTTTATGAGCTTAACACGTTTAAGACTACATTTCCTAATTTTTAAGGAAACAAATGCAGCAGGTCTTTCCCTGATTCACATCAATAAAATACTTATACCTTTTTTTTTCGACATTTCCAAATTTTTACAAAACTGATCAGTAGAGATTTTCATTTCATGCAATATTTAGGTCAATGAATTTATTATTCGAATTTAGTCCAGCTGAATGAAGGATAATAAATTTCCCCATTTATTCTAAAGTCATTACTTTCCAATAAAAACCATTCACACATTTCTAGCTTTTGTATAAGAAATTTATCGTATTTTTATAGTCTTTCTAACAAGATCGTTTGCCGTATATAGTCGAAGTAATGAGTAGGGAAAATGGTCGTTTTTTTAACGGTTTTACCTTGCAGTTAGAACTCTTTCTTTTATCTCATAAAATACGGATGACTGCATTCCAGCACATTCCTGGTTAATTTATTCATAAAGTTTTCAGAAAGATTGCTCGGGACTTTACATTTGCATTTGTAATTCCAATTCCTTCTCTTAACTTGCATAAATATTTTTCCATTCGTTTGGAATAGAAAAACAATGAACTGTATATCAAATTTTGGAGATAACTTTATATTAAGTGAAATTGCTTTCCAGAATAATACTCACTTTTTAAGCCTAACTGACCAATTGCCGTAAGAATTATTATAGATTATTTCCCAATCTAGTTTTGATGTATTTTCATAACTGTTACTATATCACTCCAAAATGTTTACAGTTATCCGTGGGTACTTTTATTTGACTTATTGGACAGGAAAAAACATTATATTTTCCAATTCCAAAAACTCTGATTTTTAAAAAATTAATTTTCACCTCGTTGAATATATTTTAATTATTAATCACATTGTCAAAAAAAAAAAAAAAAAAAAAAAAAAAAAAAAAAAAAAAAAACAGGAATCATGAGCACAGCACACTTATAGATTATGAAGTAACTTTAGCGTGTAAGATAACAGATTTTCTTTCAATATCATATACAAATAGTGAGCGATGACGGTTAAATATTTAGATTCATACTCACACACATGAAACCCCCTCTTACCAGGGTATATCTACTCTCCTTCCCCCTAATTATTATTATTATTATTATTATCATTATTATTACTTGCCAAGCTACAACCCTAGTTGGAAATGCAGGATGCTATAAGCCCAAGGGCTCCAAAAGAGAAGATACCCCATTGGGGAAAGGAAACAAAGAAAAATTAAATATCTTAAGAACAGTAACAACATTGAAATAAATGTCCTATATAAACTATAAAAAACTTTAACGAAACAAGAGGAAGAGAAATTTGATAGAATGGTGTGCCCAAGTGTACCCTTAAGCAAGAGAACTCTAACCCAAAATAGTGGAAGACCATGATACAAAGGCTATGGCACTACCCTAGACTAGATAATTATGATTTGATTTTGGGGTGTCCTTCTCCCAGAAGAACTGCTTACCATAGCTAAAGAGTCTCTTCTACCTTTACGAAGAGGAATGCAGCCACTGAACAATTACAGTGCAGCAGATAACCCCTTGGGTGAAGAAAAAGTGTTTGGTAATCTCAGTGTTGCCAAGTGTATGAGGACAGAGGAGAATCTGTAAATAATAGGCCAGACTATTCGGTGTATGTGTAGGCAAAGGGAAAGTGATCCGTAACAGTCTCGTCAGTCAATGGACCCAATAACTCTCTAGCGGTAGTATCTCAACGGGTGGCTGGTGCCCTGGCCACCAACATACTACCTAGCCACACATTTACTCTTTATCATATAGGGGAGATGGTTCTCTTTCCACCATAGTATCGTAGAGAAAGGCCACTCTTGCCTCACTAATTTTCCAATTGGATAATTTTCTAAGATATTCCCAATAACACACTAGCAACATTTTGCATCATGTATAACATTTTCATCCAATTCATGTATTTTTTTTTTTTTTTTTTTACTAAACCCGAATTTTTCCAATATTCTGTAAAAATGTAATTTAGATTATTCTAAATGTATCAATGCAGCTTTCATGCCTTTCTCATTTAGGTATGAGATAAGCTACGTTGCTCACTACAGAATTTTTCATTTGAAATAAATTTAAACAGCATTAACGTAAGTCTAACAGCAATGACTTTCTAGTGATAATTTTTTAATCAATATTCAGCATGGTGATGGATATCTATCAGGATAACAAGCTTTTGATACCAACTCTTTCGATATTATTAGTACCACTCTATTGTCTATTTCAATGACACAAAATACTTTTTCATAACAAACTTAAATATATCCACAATATCCTTTTTAATAACAGGCCACATTTGTTCATAAAAGTCCACTGAAAGCCCATCAAATCCTGGGCTTCTCTAGTTTTCATCTGAGCAAAGTGTCTAGTTTTATATATATATATATATATATATATATATATATATATATATATATATATATGTATATATATATACACACACACACACATATATATATATATATATATATATATATATATATATATATATATATATTTCTTTTCGGTCACGCTCAGCTCTTCCCATCCCTCGGGGAGGGGTGATAGTCATTGCCTGGTGAGAGGCGGGTCCGTGTGTTTGCTTACTTATCTACTGTAAATATATAGCCGTCACTCTTTACGGGTCATGTACACTTTAAGAAAGCAACATGATTTCAGTATTATTTACATCTCCATCCTTCATCTTTTTATTTTTCAAGAAAAAAATATTCTACGTGTGTCAGGAATATAGGGCAATAGGTTACCATATGATCAGTTTGTCCTTATCTGAAACGAAATAAGTCTTTTGTTGTGAAGAATATGAAAAGAATACATAAAGTCTTAGAATATGTAAAGTGGATGGATATGTTTCTCTTAATCGTCACCTTGACTGTTGGAACACCTGCCAGTAAGCTTTGTGAAGGATCCAACCTGAAGTTTTTCGTTCTATGTTATCAGCCTTTCCATGTCTAAAAAAAAAAAAAGCATAATATATTGGTCTTCTAGCCCAAAAGTATCATTCCCGATAGATACATACATATATTTAGCACCCAGGTTAAACACTCGTCTTAATTCATTTCTAAGAGGATTTCTCGATCTTCTTATACAGAACAATTTGTTCAAAGACAGTCGAGGAGGATTTCTTTTTATTACTAATTTGTTCCTGTTTGATATTCAATTTTATTTCCACAACAAGCGCTTCACTTACTGCTTCCATTGTTGGGTAAAGCAAAAACTTAAGCCAATGGAGTCCTTTCTCTTAATGGTGGAGTGTAGCTGGTCATCTTGATGGAAGCACGAGCCACGGAGGAAAGATTTTAGCGCACTTATCACTTGACTCGGCTTTTACAAGCCTTAAGGCATGTACGATTTTCGATTATGCACCCCTAATCACTCCTCACTGTTACTTATTACTTTATCTAAACTACTGCATGTTCACACGTACCTGAAGTAGCGATACCATTATATCAATAATTCTTCCAAGAGACAAACAAAAGAATTCCAGGAACCACCCTCAACATATCCTCTCGTTACCATTCATCCTCGGCACTTCCTTGTAATTATTTGAACCAGAGAAGACTTTTCATGGAAATGGAGCCAGCCCAGATAAGCAGTTGCAATAGTTTTGTAGTAGAAAAAATACGCAATATTATTGTTCTTATATTTATTCTCATGTAATCTGGGTGCAAAGAAGAGCTTATGTTTTGAATGAGTATTAAAAAAAATAGTCAGAATAGGTTATTCAAGATACAATACAAAGAAAAAATACTGAAATACAAAATAACAACCAACAGCCCTTGTCTAAAATTATAATTACAAAAAATAATACAAGAAAAGGGGAAAAAATAAAACAGACAGGACAGAAGCAAGGGTGCTCATAAGGGAGCATATCATTTTCAAGTTCACTTACATCTTTACTATAACCTCCTGGTGATGAAATACAAGCATACCTTAGAATGACGATAAGGGAAAAAATGCTCAGCTACACGAGCCCTTGCGGCAGTAAAAAAGACACCGTTCAATGGGTATTCCATGGGACAAGCATTATGCATTGGTTAAAAGGCAGGATGCGAAAAATGGCACACATATGAAGTAAAGAAAGGAAGGACGAATCTATTATTTCAAAATGAGATAAATCTCCCTTTGAAGGGCATGAAACAAAATGAAGGTCATATCCGTTTTTAGTTTTTTAAACGAGAAATTATTTCCACAGCCGTAGAACACTTTGATAGGATAAGACTAGTGCCTCTTAATTAAGAGAGAGAGAGAGAGAGAGAGAGAGAGAGAGAGAGAGAGAGAGAGAGAGAGAGAGAGAGAGAGAGAGAGAGAGAGAGAGAGAGAGAGGGGAAAAAAATTCTCCGTCATGGCATTTAATGAAAGGTTACAATCTTTCTCATCAATTGTATGATAGAGTGGGGACCAACAGAGACACTAATGTTTGAAGTGTGGTTGAATTTACTTTGTAGTACATTGATTTATCAGTTTATTGTCTTACCAGTGTATGAATATAATAAGCTAGCAAATCAAAGTGTCTAATCTCTTCACGAAAGAAAGTGAATAATTTACGGATTCCTTTCAAATTACGACCAGTTTAAGTTAACTGTGTATCGTTTTTAGTTCAATAGTTTGGATATACTGTATACTATTAAACTTGACGAAACATTAACAGACAACTATCTACTCGCTACAAAACAGTATAAAGTGGGTGTAGTCAGGAAGAGTGGGTCCTGGGTGTAATAGGAACTGGGCGTAGGCAAGGTACGTCTAGCCTACACGGAAACAAGAGTTCGATTTGTAATCCCAATTTTAACAGTAATTTCCATGATTTATTTTAGAGCTGCTAATTACTGCAGTTATTTCACGCATTTGTTTACTTTTATTGAGTTAAGTGTATATGATGAAAGTTTATCTATAAAAAATTGGGACAAGGATTGTAACTAAAATGTCTATAAAAATAACTGTTATAACTGTTACCTTGATTCTCGTCAAAACTTAAGAGGATCTACCTCATAATCTAAATAATCACCTACTCTTATTAGATAGATAGATGTAAGATTTACCCTTC
>NC_090739.1:48787275-48797275 GCF_036898095.1 Palaemon carinicauda
ATCAAATGAAAAAATGATAGATAATGAGCAGGCCTACTAATTTGTCAAGCACTGTTCATCAAAGATATGAATGTACAACATAAAACGATAACTCATCTAAAATATTAACAGTGGGTTGGGGGAAATTTTGCAAAAGAGAACGAGGCTAAATGAAAATAAAACATGAGGTTCAAATCATTAATGAAAATGGAAATATAATTAAATGCGAGTGTTTATGTGGCCTTGCAAAAATAAGTGTATGCACCTATTCTCACCACAATGAACACATGCTCAACTTGCTCGAGACAGCGAAGGATATCAACTTACAGTCCAGTCACGGACGCTCTCAGAATCTGGTCATGGGAAGCACGATGCGTGGCACGCTGGTCTTAGGATTTCACAGCCCTTGCCTGGCATTCTTTGGATCACTGGGTTAAGGTCACGTATGAACTAGATGTTTCTAAGTTGTTGTAAAGATGTTTGCAAGGTAGCTACAGAATAAACGATTTTGCATTGATCTTTTGTCGCCTAGAATTTGATTAGAAAATATGGAAACCTTCCAAAAGAAATTGGTAAGCAAGTGTCATTGCTGAGGGCGAAAACGAAGAGAAACCTGACTGGAAGAATTTTTTTTTTTTTTTACATTATATAATTTCGCCAGACTTGCTGTAGCGTATGAGAGAAAGTATTCTCTCAATGGTAGGAGGAGTCCGGATGATGCCGCCCCTCTTCAGTAGATCTCTCTATGTGTTGTAGTTGGCGACAGCTCGTGGGTGGGAGCAATTTGGTGTTCGTATTGTGACCTTTTAACATATTAGTGATATTAAAACGCTGGTAGTGTTCTGATGTTAAATTGATTATCAAATTGATATTTCTGAATGAAAATCGGTTATGACAGAAATGATAGCGATGAAAGCAACATTAAACTAAAAGAAGCTTTGTAACAAAACTGTAAATTTTTAGCCGGGTATGTTGTATGCTCCCCCTTAAACTAAGTGTTTCATTAACAAATCATTTATCGATGGAGTAGTGCAAGAAAGAGACCAACTAAACTATAATAAAGTAGACATTCTGTAAAAATTTAATGTATTCGCACAGACGATTACAACAACAAAAACAAAGCTCACTTTCATTAAAGTAGGAGTAATTTTAATTGTATATGAAATTCTTTGATTTATTCACTGATCTATATAATTGATAGTGCATGCCATGGCCATAAATTTATAGAGTGAAAGGGTCAACATTGAGTATGAAAGCCCTCGGGCAAAGTAATTTGCTGCAGATGATTACGAAGTCAATCGTCTCTTAGTTTAAGAGGCGGCCTTCACCTTTCTGCCTCCCGTCCCCAAAGGCTATTTTCAAGGATCCTGGGACGGTAGCATTTTAGACAGAAGTTTCTCAGGCATTTCAGTTACGTTCTCTCGGCTCAAGCCAAACAGGTGAGGTTTTATAAAGACAAGATAATAACATGCAGAATGAATGTTCCCATCAGCATTCCTTGTTTGGAATCTCATACAAACACTGGCAGAAAAACAGCAACTATTTTTAGAGATAAAATAAGTTAGAGGGGTAAATGTATAAGTTCACTGGCAGGTAATATACAGTTGTGACAAAGGAAATAATCAGTTACTTATGATGCAATATATCTACATATGTAATATATAGAAACACATACATTTGTGTGCACACACACACACACTTTTATATATATATATATATATATATATATATATATATATATATATATATATATATATATATATATATATTCATATCTATATGTATACATATATATATATATATATATATATATATATATATATAGATATATACATTCATATTTATATGTGTATATAAGTATATATATATATATATATATATATATATATATATACATACACACACATAAATATATATATATATATATATATATATATATATATATATATATATACTGTATATATATCAGTCAGGTTCAGCTCTCTCCGTACCTTGGATAGGGAGAGAGGAGTAATTATACACTGATGAGAGGAGGGTGCGTGAGAGCCTATCTAAATATTTGGCAGTCATTTTTGATGGGTCGCATGCACAATATACAATGACAACAGGCCGTATAGAGGGAAATTAAACGCAGTATAGACATAACAATTTTCTCTTGTTAGAACACTTCATCAAGGACTTTGTCTAGACTTCCTTTTGTTTTTCTCCCGGCATGTTGTCACCTAGACATCTCACGTTCCAGAATTTTATTGTTATCTTGTGCGCACACTCTACCCCCCATACACACATACATACATACACACACACACACACACACACATATATATATATATATATATATATATATATATATATGTATATATATATGTATATAAATAAATAAATAAGTATATAGATATATATATATATATATATATATATATATATATATATATATATATATAGATAGATAGATAGATAGATAAATAGATATACATACACACACACACACACATATATATATATATATATATATATATATATATATATATATATATATATGTATATATATACATATATATATATATATATATATATATATATATATATATATATACATACATATATATTTATATATATATATATATATATATATATATATATATATATATATATATATATATACTAATTGAAACACTTTAGTGTTATTTCAACATATTTCCCCTTTCGTGTAGAATGCGATAATCAATGAATGTTGAATGCTACCCTCATGTAGACTACATCCTGTAATTTAGCAACACATCGGTTGTTCTAGACTGTACTTTTCCTCTTTTTTATACTCATTCATTTATAAAAACTTCTCTTTTTCATTATATCCAGACAATTTTATATTTTTATTTTCTCTTCCTTTTTAACAAACATATGTTTTTTTTTCTTCCCATACGACTAGACTATTCAAAAACACTCCTATCCTTCCATCTGTTATTATAATTTTTCAACTACATGTTTTTTGTATTTTCACATATTTTACTCTTTCATATTTTAACTAAGTCACATATTTCATTCAGCATATAATTAGTTTAAACAATCTTCATCTTTTTTTTCATTCGCAATCTACTATATATTCACATTTTTCTTCCATAAAAGGGTATCGACTTCTTTACACAATCGAAGTTCCTCCCATATCCTTTGCACCCACACTTCTACACACACATACACACTCATACACACACATACACACATACGCGTATATATATATATATATATATATATATATATATATATATATATATATATATATATATATATATATATATATATATATATATATACCCCGTACTGAGATCTCTTCAGATAAAATGCAAGGTCGCTATCTATCATGCAGCCAAAGGCTCAAAAGAAGTCAGCATTTAAGTGCTAACTACATTTTTGAATTTGCCTGTCTTTCATATCAGTAAGTTGTGCTCGACTTCTGGAACCACCATGTGACCTAATTGATGACTTTTAATTTGATCTATTCCTAATCAGGCAATATATGGAATAAAATCAATACCATATCGTTTCCAAATATAGATACATTTCTACCCAACATTTCACATCCATACACGCGTTTAGGCGAGTGTGTATTGCGATGTTATATTCTATGACTGCCTGAATATTCGTGAGAGGTGAGTTTTATGATACAGGATGTAACTGGCAACTGTAAAACAATGGAATGTTTGTTTTACTAGTCCATTGAAATACTTACCAGCAAGCCTAATATTTGTCGTTTGCAATGTGCCTGTTGGAAGTAATCTTCAGCACACATTAAGGACTGAATCTAAGCCTGTAATCAGTAAAGTGAATGGTGATATTGATTCAGGATCAAGTTTCTTTTCCACGTTTAAGCAGATTTTCTCTTGTAAATAAAAAGCTTCATTATGCCCATTGATTATGAAGAATTTGGTATATATTAATAACATATGATTAACATAATAAGATAGGGTGAATTCCCATAAATTTGTGGCCTAGGTAAGGAAGACACGTCCTCCTCCGGGCAACAGAAGACCGGCAAACATGGTCTAAGCCCCTCCCCGTCCCCAACCGACACCATTATCAGTCCTTTATTCTACTACAGTTGGTGGACCGTTTGCTTTCCCTTTCAACGAAAACTTAGCCCAGAGATGGCACCACTAGCACAGCACTGCCGTTTCTTCCTCAGTTGCCTTTCGAGCTAACGGGATAGTGGCCTCGATCTGACGTTGAAGATTCACATAGTGACTTAGAAAGCGCTGATAACAGCATTGGATTTGTTCAGACACAACTATTGTTGTCATGATTTGGTTCTAACTCGGTAGCGTTTAATTTTGCTTGGAATTATAGTGTATTGTGTTAACACCGATTAGAAGAAGTGAGATGTTACTCAACTTTCTATAAATTGTATGGCTGACTGTATACTAGTTGCTGAGCATTTTATAGATTTAATTAACTACTTCTCTCACCGTATAACAAAGTCCGTGAGTATCCTGACTTTCACTGCTTTGCATAATGTTTGACATGAAGGTTTCGTGTCTTATATTTGATTTTCATCATGGCATTCGTGTACTGTAAATGTTTGACTAGTTACCATCAGAGCATAACAAATCTGCTCTCTTACTAATAGAGCAAAACGATTTAATTGTTTTAGCAATTGCAATTCAAGTAAACTTTTACAACATGATTTCCATCGCTTACTTCCGCAAAGGATGTACACCTATATGATGGATACATACTTCTCAAATGCTGGATTTAAAAGAAAGCTTTCCAAAAGAACTGTGCAACAATAACCACAAATCTAATAGAATTGTATCAGGTTAGGGTGATACTGTAACTTTTTAACGACAACTTACGTAACAAATCCACAAACGTAAGTAACACTTGACCTATTTCACCCATACTTCCGGTTGACAGAGTCTTATGTATGCCTTTTTCATGGAACTTTACCGTATTAGAAAATATTGCTTTTCTAATCTGCATAATAACGTACCACTTAGCACAGGAACTCTTCACCTTATAATATAATAAAACACCGAGTACAAGGAAATATTTCCTAAGATTTAATAAATCCAGTTTCTACCTGAATGCTGGTGATGAAGTAGGAGGTTTTTGTTCAATAAATTTATCGAAGGATAACGCATTGATATCTTGCATATCATTTCCAAGATCTACTATGATATCACAAGGACATATACAATGCTTTAGTTTTACTAAAAGCTTTTACTAACAATAATTTTGTTTGTTAAAGAAAAATTAAACGCTGCTACCCGAAGGTTTTCTTGCAACATTCGTATTGTATTACCCGTTTATATTAACGGCAACATTCGTTAATTAAAATGTGTCCAAGAGAAAAAATGTAGGAATTTGAAAAAAAAATATACAATTAAAAAAAAAAATCTAATTAGAAAACTTCTTTTAGAAGTAGTGCTTTCTCGGCAAAACCAGCCACATCAGAATCTTGTCTGTTATGAGCTTACTATCTACTGCAGTCTTCAAAGCATTGGTTTTCTGAATGTGGTTACAAATTTCACGTCATTGACCAGGTCAGTCCTCGCAAGAACTTTATGCTATTTTTCTGTTTTCCAAGTGGTTCTTTTGCTCCATAGGGTTGCCTATAAAAGTTTTGTATTTCGATATATTTTTTTTTGTCATATTAAAGAATGAAATTTTCAATATAAACCTGACATGAAAAATGGTAGCTGATACGATCTAGAAATAAGTGTTGCTAGTGGAGCGTATCATTTATAAATAGAATGATCAACGTGAATTAAAATAAGATAATTGAAAGAGAATTAGAGTCGGTCTCTGTTTGTTTCGGCTATACTGATGTGTACCAGAATTAATAATAGGTGGGAAACCACGCTTATCTTCCCGAGAGCTAGTCACTTCCCGGAGGTGAAGAGAGTGAAAGCGTCTGGTCAACTGACGAAAGTTGTAGAGTTTTACGTTTTTTTAATTGTATCCTGGATGATAAAACGGAGTAATGAGATGGTAAATTGTCGGGCATTCAACAATGGTAATGATAAAAGATGAATATTGGAATATACTAGATTAGCTAATGGTTTAAAGGTTATTCTTTTTAATGGATTAGTGTGGAAAGAGGAGAATCTGTGTTTTTTTTTTTCTAATCAAAATAGCAAAGGGTGTAAAATGACGAATGTAAAATGAAAATGAAAACTATATGAATGCATTAACAAGTGACCTTATAATCAAGGTTTGTTTTGCGGTGACATGAACAAATATAAGCTCTGTATATCACTACTTTTTGTTAAATCACAAATCGAATTACTATGAATGAAACAATATTATTGTGGTGCTAGGATTAAAAGAACCTTACGTTCAGGAGTTATATTTCATAAGAGACTGAATTATAATTCACAAAAATTTGGATTACACTCATCCCACACAAATGCCCTCTATCTGAGGCTAAATGTTAAAATTTGTACCATATATCTGTTTTTATCCAATCTTACATGTGCCAAAAAAATAAGATAAGTTTGAAAATATGCAAAAAAGAAGAAAACAGAACATAGATTAAAGCAATTTTATAGTTAAGTGTTAATATTAAAAATAGGAAAAAGGTAAATTAATTCTGATTATACAGTTCGCGTTGGTATGAGGTAGAAATATATTACATGCATATCCGCTTTACATTATAGAATTAATACAACTAAAATGTACACGTAGCGCTACACAGAAACATAGGCATACGGAAAGTGAAATGTGGTGGCGATTGTTTGTGATGCGAACTTGTGGTGGAGTACTTATTCGGTCCCTCTGCTTTCCCCAACTTTCTCTAGTCTTATGCTTGGCAGAATAAATAATTACTTTCCTGGTGTAAAATTGGTTTTGTTTTGTCGGCTTCAAGAGAGAGAGAGAGAGAGAGAGAGAGAGAGAGAGAGAGAGAGAGAGAGAGAGAGAGAGAGAGAGAGAGAGAGAGAGAGAGAGAGAGAGAGAATATCTCTTTTATTGTATATTCAAAATTTTATCTGTGTTTTTTTTTTTTTTCAGAACAATACTCTTGACTGTCCTTTGCCAATTTAGATTTTCAGATTTATTAAATGAAATAATGCAAAGTGAATACTTTTAGCCTAAATCATCAAGTAATATAGGGCTTTCACATCTCCATTATTTTCGCTAAAAAGGTGATTTAGTTAAGACCGATTTACATCTATCTGGTTTGGCAGCCAGTTACGCAAGGAAGGCAGTTTTTACTAAACATTCTTCCTGCTAACTCCGGCCTTGATCAACGACTCTGTTTTATAACCATAACGATGTTATTAATCGTTTACACCCAGTTGCATTGCATGTTGATAAGGTGATGTTGGACGTTCGGATGCGAGATGTCATGCGGAGAGAAATGCCACTTTCTTTCATGCAATGTTTGTCTGAATAAATTCTCAAGTAAAATGTTATTCTGGCAAAATACTGATACAAATTAATCACAGTACTCTCATTTTCAGTAATTAAAGTCGCTTAGTTTAAAGAGAGAAAGTACATTATTGATAAAACATAAAATCATATTAAAAGACCATTATATAACATTGATTTTCATAGCACTGATGTTCATGCGACCTGGCAGTCAAGAAATAAAACCAGTTTTCTTACTCTATCTTATGATTTGTAACACTGCAGAGCAAATGTACTGTATATTAAGTAGAATAACAAGCTATGCACTCTACCAAGAATGTCTACAGTGAGTGCAAGATAATCCTATGCTTCTTTATTTTCTGTGACAAGCAACGGATCAGTGGTGCAATCAAGTTACAGGCAGCAAGCTTAGTAGTTTTACATTAAAATTCAGACAGACTAGACTGTCAATCACAACTGGTAAAAACTGGTTGAAGACCTGTATACAACAAAGTAATACAACCACAGATCACGATCTTTAAATGTCTAGTTTTCTAGAAGAAAGAAAAAAAAATATTACACAATTTTCCCTCAATCAATACCTTAAATCTTAAGAGACCGATAATCAGATTTATCAAAGCCTGGATCCCATAGAGACGTTATTTCTTTTTTCCATTAAGATAACATGAGAGCAAATATAGCTAAGATATTTATATAATCTCTGTAATCTTAGCGTAATTTTCCTGGTGAATCTAGGATGGTGATATGAGAAGAAACGTTTTGAGAAATTGGAAATTCAACATAAGCGGGGATATTAATGCATTTAGTATGCATGTAACATTGGCGTGCGATCTGGTTATAACTAGAGAAATAACTTCCCTTGTACTTACAATTAAATGTACTGTATACTTTGGTTTCGTAATGTCCTATATAAGCGCTATTACGTAATCTATTAAATATTGGACACAGTCACTTTTTTATAATTCTTCTAAAATTGTTCAGTATATGCATATCAAATTAATAAAATGGAAATAAGACAACTGCGGAACATAACCTTATGATAGATGCAGCTGTTATCTTTAATTATTTCCAGTTTTAACTCTTCAAAAATTTTAAGTTAAATTTTCAGTCTATCCATAATTCTTTATAAGGTACTTTTTATTTGATTAAATATTGAATTTTTTTTTTTTTTTTTTTTTTTACAAATCTCTCATTAACAAAAGTAGACAAATCTTTATTGACCCATTACTGTTTTTTTTTTTATTAGATATTGCGACCTCACCTATTTTCCTTGGGCAAAATAATAATAATAATAAAAAAAAACTGGAAATTTATGGATAAAACATCTATCTATTTGTGAAAAATCCCAAGTAACATCAGCAATGGGTGGCTAGAAGAGATCTGGGGCGTTACAGCAATGGTTGAGTTTCGAAAAACTGAAACATTCTGTAACTGCTTGCATGATCAAAGCCTGTTGAATTTAACAACAGCAACAAAGAGCTCTGTTGCAAGCACTACACCGACACATATTTGAAGTCATTCACCTCTATCAGGAAGTTCTATGTTTTCAACACCTTACTATCCTATCACAGGGTAAATTAAGTTTATTCTAGACTTTTGAGTTTTTGTTGATAGACTTGATTTTAGACCTGACAGATATAGTTACTTTGCAAGAAGATATTAATTTTTCAATCTTTGAATGTACAATATAAGTTTTAATGAAGCTTAAAAGAAATCGTGTGTGATGTCACTTATTTTTATATGATAATTGATGACAACTTTACATTACTCTGGAATTAAATGATTTAGAAGGGAGGGAGCATTCTGATTTCCTTTGTTTCTGATAAGTCTGATAGGATCATGATTATGGAAGGCGTTGCCACAGAAATTTTATTTTCTCAATAGTAGATTTCATTCACATTCTGGAAAAAATATATACCTTCTAGTTATTTCATTACTCATTATCAAATGCAAATATTCCCAAAAATATTCATTCTCTTTTAGATACCACTAATTAATATCAGTCCCTTATAGAGGTAATATTAAAAGCGTATTTTGCCATAGTATTATGAAAATAGATTTCGGTTTGAAAATTCTGCAGGTACACATAAGATATTACGCTAGTCAACCCATCAATAGAGTTGTGAATCCTAAAATATATTCAGTACCTGGATAAATAACTACATATAATTGTGTCTCGATTATCCCATATTTAGACTATGAAGGTAGCAACCCCCTCCTGGAATATTTGATAAGAAAAAAAAAAAAACATAAAATATGAACTACTACGAGTTGATGAAAACCCTAAAAATGTAAATAATGCGTGCGTTTGTGACGCTAACTCACATTCTGTAAAATTATTGTATAATATAAAATGTAGGAAAAGCAGTTAGATCGACAATATTGATGTCGATAGCATGTTGAAAATAGAATATTGCAGCACCTTAGCTTATGTTTAGTCAGGCTTAACTTTACTCCGATTCTGTGACTGGTTTCTTCTGCAAGTTATGAAAGGCAACATTATATCACGTTTCCCCATACAGATTTGACAGTGACAACGAGTATTTCTTGCTTTTCCGAATGTCAACTGCTGAAGTCATTAACAACTATTATGAAAATACTAATTTTTATAGATTCGATGAGCACCATATGAACTCGAACATACCTATGTTATTGC
>NC_090739.1:48799775-48807275 GCF_036898095.1 Palaemon carinicauda
TATAACGGATTTTGAGCGAAGCGAAAAATCTATTTTTGGGTGGGATAGCCATGTCGTCCTGATGGAAGTTCCTATAGGGTAGCTTCCTAGGGTATATTACAACTACGGCGATATTCCCAGAGAATTTACCTTAAGGTACCAGAATTCTAACTCCTGGAGCGAGTATCCCTCGTGAAAGGGATATCGCGACATATCAGAGGACGTATTCTAGACACGTCACATGGCAATCTACGACCTGAACAGAGATTTCGTCTCGTAGGAGGTGATTGACGAGATACGAATTCGGGAAAGAAAAAGGGGAGCCGCTCCCAAGGCTTCCCTATCCCCCGATTCGTATGCGTGCCTGGCGCCAATCCTGGCGCCATCTGTATTCCTTGTAGCGTACACGAGGTGCTACAGATACTGTACGTAGGGAGGGGTCCTACAGCCCTTTCTTAGAAAGGCAAGGGCGGGTCCATCAGGACGACATGGCTATCTCACCCAAAAATAGATTTTTCGCTTCGCTCAAAATCCGTTTTTGGGCTCAAGCCATGTCGTCCTGATGGAAGTGTACCAGAGCATTACTGTATCTGTGGATTCTCAGAACGTGCCGTACTCCCCGGAGGTATTTATTCCCGGTCGACTAGACCTAGAGACCTAAGATGTTACCGTTATACATCTTTTCAACTAACTATAAACTATGTTAGAGCTTCCTGCCCCCTACAGGGAAGAGTCCTACTAGACTCTGGAAAGTCTCGAAGAGTACATATATCTATGTATGAATACCAGGCAAGCTAATATAGTGGTCTCGCCCTATATTAAGTAAAGCATAGTTTGTATAGAACCACTGCGTCAATATATTGACCAGTAATCCGCACAATACTTGTATTGGACAAAGGTTTATATCCGCATAGGAAGAAACTAATAAAACCGCCCTCGTCCCTTTATGGGACGGAGTCCTCCCATTAGGGGACTTACATAAACCAATGCAACATAGCTTGCATAACAGAACAATTCTATCAGAATTATCCCAGATAAGATACATAGAATTAAAATGCTCAATTATACCAATAAATTGACACAGGTGAAAGAGACGCAAGGTTCTCAAGAACAAATTTATTGACAGATAATAAACAGACAGGTTAACAACAAATATATATATTTATATAAAAGAGAATAACCCAAAACTTTAAGCATAAGTATGATAGTAAACAGAACTTGTTTATCTGAAAGAAAAACCATTAAACACCACTTTAATAAGATACCAAGGTATCAAGTCATAAAAAGTCTGTATTACAAATCAATCACATTAGCGTTAGAAACGCTTGGCACACATGTCTGAACTTATGCTAGGTTCACCTTTGAAAGAAGGAACAGTCTATATGGGCACTTGGTGCCCTCATTTAGTTTGTATTACAGTATGTACCTACACACTCACCCTGGACTTAATCGTCCCAATTAAGACCACTGTTCCTCGCAGAGTTAAACAGTAGGGTTAACTACACGACCCACTGCTACCACAGATCTCTTAAGTTCCTCTACTTGCTTCGCATAGTGGCGAAAGAACACCCTGGAAGACTTCCAGCCCGTGTATGAACGGAGATGTTCAAAATCCATACAATTAAAGAAATTTAGGGATGAGGCAAATTTCCTCGGATCGTGACCTGCGGGTGTACTGTCAGGATCCGCTCTGCGAATAAAATATGTGATTTTCGCTCTGAGTTGATTCAGAGATAAATTTGAGCCTGATGTTACTCCCCTGAATAGTTGACCACCCTTGAAGTCTGAAGTTCTACGAAGATAGACCTTTAGGCATTCTACTGGACATAGAGATGCATCTTCTTTCAGAGGGCAGATTCTCCAGGGACCCCACCTGTTGGTGGGTAACTCATTCTTGGCGAGAAACGTAGGATCCGGAAACAGGTTCAGCTCCCCCCCATCCAGGAACTGAACATGACCTGCCTCTCTCGAGAGGGCTACGATCTCACTAACCCTGGCCCCGGACGCGAGTGCAAATAGGAAAATAACTTTTTTGCGTCAAATCCTTTAATGCACATTCTTCATTGCTCAACAGGGAGGCGAAATGAAGAACTTTGTCTAAAGACCATGAGATGGGCTTTGGAGGTGCTGAAGGTCTGAGCCTAGCGCAGGCTTTCGGAACTTTATTAAAGATCTCGTTACCTAGGTCGATCTGGAAGGCAAATAAAATGGGTCTCATCAAAGCAGATTTACACACTGAAATCGTGTTAGCTGCCAACCCTTGGCCATGGAGGTGGATGAAGAAAGATAAGCAGAAGTCTGTTGAGATCTCCTGCGGATTCTTTGCCTTTACAAAGGCCACCCATTTTCTCCAAGATGACTCATATTGCCTTCTAGTCGATTTGCACTTATATTCCTCTAGGAAGTCTATGCTGGCTTTCGAAATCCCGAAACGCTTTCTCACCGCTAGGGCGAGAAAATCATGAGCTGCAGGGTCTGGGTTTTCTGTAATGAAGCGCAGACAGTCGACTTCTGGACTCGCTGGGTCAGAACTGGATGTGGTAGCGGCACGAACTTCATCTGTAGTTCCAACGCCAAGGGGAACCACATACTGTTCGCCCACTTGTGGGCCACAATTGCCGCTACCCCCTTGAAGGATCTCAGTTTGTTGAGGACCCTCAACAGAAGGTTGTGAGGAGGGAACAGATAAATCCTGGACCATCTGTTCCAGTCGAGGGACATCGCGTCCACTGCTTCCGCTAAGGGGTCCTCGTACGGGGACACGTACAGGGGCAACTTCTTGTTGTCTTTCGTCGCAAAGAGGTCTATTTGCAGTTCTGGGACTTGATTCAGAATGAAGGAAAATGATCCTGCGTCTAAGGACCATTCCGACTCTATCGGTGTGAACCTGGATAGAGCGTCCGCTGTCACATTGCGGACTCCTTGAAGGTGAACTGCCGACAGGTACCACTTCTTCTTTTCCGCCAATCGGAAAATGGCTAACATCACTTGGTTGAGAGGTGGTGACCTCGACCCTTGTCGATTCAAGCATCTCACAACCACCTCGCTGTCCGTCACCAATCTTATGTGGATCGAGTGACGCGGGGAGACTTTCTTTAAGGTAAGGAGCACTGCCATAGCTTCTAGAATGTTTATATGAAAGGTCCTGAATAGCTTGGACCAAGTCCCCTGGACTTTTTTCCGATGAGAGTGACCTCCCCATCCCTCCTTTGAGGCGTCTGAGTGAATCGTCATCGACGGGGGAGGTGGCTGAAGAAGAACCGACTTCTTTAGATGTCTGGCTTGGGACCAAGGTCTGAGAAGAGTACGTAGCCGAGGCGGCACTGGTCTTCTCAGGTCTCTTCGCGCGTTTGATGCATACCTTCTCCAAACTCCGGTTGCATCCTTTAGCTGTGCTCTTAGCACTGGGTCTGTCACTGAAGCAAACTGGAGAGAGCCTAGTACCCTCTCCTGTTCGCGTCTTGATATCCTTTCGGAATCTAGAAGTCTCTTGACAGAGCCCGCTATCTCCTTCCTTTTCTTCGTCGGGATGGAGAAACTGTGTGACAAAAGGTCCCAGTGGATTCCCAGCCACTGGAACTTTTGGGATGGAGAAAGTCGAGACTTTTTTCTGTTGATCTTGAAGCCTAGGTACTCTAGGAACTGGATCACCTGACTGGAAGCTTGCAAGCATTCGGTCTCGGATGCTGCCCACACCAGCCAGTCGTCCAGGTAGGCTACTACCTGAATTCCCTTTAGGCGTAATTGTTTGAGAGCTGCGCTCGCAAGCTTCGTGAAAATCCTTGGGGCTATGTTTAGCCCGAATGGCATGGCTCTGAAGGCGTACAGTCTCCGTTGTAGCCTGAACCCTAGGTAGGGGGAGAGTCGACGGCTGATTGGAATGTGCCAATGGCGTCTGACAAGTCTATAGAGACTGAATATGCCCTCTTGGGCAGTAAGGTCTTTATGTGTTGCAGTGTTAGCATCTTGAATTTGCAATTCACTATGAACTTGTTGAGTGGTGACAAGTCCAGAATGACTATGAGCTTTTCCGAGTCTTTCTTGGGAACACAAAACAGCCTCCCTTGGAATTTGATGGACTTCACCTTTCGGATCACATTTTTCTCCAACAGTTCTTGAACGTACTCCTCCAAAACGGGGGTGGAGTGTTGGAAAAACCGAAGGCATGGGGGTGGAGTGCTGTACCAGCTCCAACCCAGTCCATTCTTGAGTAGGCTTTGGGCCCAGGGATCGAAGGTCCAGCGATCCCAAAATTTCATCAGTCTCCCTCCTACCGGTATCATTTCACTTGGACTGCCGTCCTGAGGTCTTGCCTCCCTGACCACGACCACCTCTGAATCCCCTTCCCCTTGAGGGGCGCCTAGACGAGCCTCTGGCTGCTCCTCTAGGTTTTGCACGAAAGGAAGAAGACTGTCCTTCGAACGTTGGGGTGAATGTGGTTGACTGACCTGGCACAGCCTGAGGTACCCACTGAAAAGCAGTCGGGGTTTGTGCCACCATCTGGGGCACTGGAGGCAAAGGCAATTGCAGTTGCTGTTGCTGTCTATAAGGCTTGGCTGGCCGAGATGGTAGCCTAGTCCTCATATTCTTCCTCTTTGGTTGAGGACCCTCATCCGGGGAAGATTTTCTTTTGATAGCCAGGCCCCACTTCTGGAGAAGGTTTCTATTCTCCACGGCGGCCTTATCAACAACCTCTTTGACCACATCGGTAGGGAAAAGGTCTTTTCCCCAAATGTTGGAGGAGATTAATTTCCTTGGCTCGTGTCTCACCGAAGCCCCGGTGAACACGAACTCCCTGCAAGCTCTCCTTGCCTTGATGAAGCCATAAAGGTCCTTCGTCACTGTGGCTAGGTGAGACTTAGCCACTACTCATCAAGAGTAGTCTGATGAGACATTGAGGCAGCCAGTCTTTCTTTGGTCTCGAACTCTCTTCGTAAAAGAGATTCGGACAGCTTGGGGAGGTCCTCGCCGAATTGCCGTCCGGCAATATCAGCCTCCAACTTTCCCACTGAGAATGTCAGATGGACATCCTTCCAGTCTTTGTGGTCCATAGGCAGAGCCAGCGACAAGGGTTTACACTCCTCCAGGGAGGGGCAAGGCTTGCCGGCCTCGACTGCCTTTAGGACAGCCGCAAACCCTTTCTGTAAAAAGGGGAAGGCTCTATCAGGAGAGGACACAAAAGAAGGGAGCTTCTTGCTCAATGCAGCTACCTTCGAATTAGAGAAGCCCCTCTCTTTCATCGAGGATGAAAGTAGGGCTTGAGCCTTAGCGTGGTCCATAATAATGACCTCCTTCGGCTCTGTCTCCTCCCTTGAAGCTGGTTCTTTTCTCAGCCGGACATAGCAGTCCGGATATGATGCCTTGCTGGGCCAGAATTCTACCTCCTCTAGGGGAACTGAACCCAGCTTATCCGAGATGACGATCTTTCCAGTCGTCATCGGTATGTGCTCAGCATACCTCCATGGGTTAGCATCTGAGCATATGGGAAGGTCTTTCACATTGAGCCTTTTCTGGGGCCCATGTGATTCTGCTAGGGACTGCATACGCAGTTCCATTGCAGCCGCCTTCTCCTGATTCTCCTTCTGCATTTGTTGGATCATTCCAACAATCGAAGAGAGGGCCTGTCCCAGTTCTACTGGGAGACCAGCCGATGTTGAGGGGATAGGCTCCTGCATCTGAACCGGAGTAGCCGACACCTCGTCGACCTCATCCTCTACGACATCCGGGGTTTGAACTTGATCCTGACCTTCTGCCAGGAGGTCTTCTTCCAAACGTTCGTCCACGTCAGACATCCTGTCATACAACTGGATGTCTTGCATCGCATCTGCGACTTCCGCGTCCACCTGGACTTGATCTTGAGGGATCTCCTCTTGAGGCTGGGGAATCACTGCCTCAGCTGATGCCTGGGGAAAAGATACGCCCTCATCTTCTCACTTGGAAGATAAGGGCCAGAGGTGTTCTTCTTGAAGCCCCTTACCCAAGTACGAAGCTTTTCCCTTGCTATATCCCTTGATTCCGCCGTTCTAGGGGAATCAAAAGCCTCGGTAATCAGGTTAGTGCATACAGTACATACCTGAGGGTCCCAATACTGGAGATCATCCTTGGAGACAGCGCATGCTGCGTGTCTCCTACAACACTCATGTCCGCAGAGGTTCTTGCTGCGGACATTGCAGAAAACATTTCCGCACTTCGGAGGGTCCTCCTGTAAAGAGAAGAAATTTCCATGAGTATCAAGTGAACTATGTATCACTGGATATGCATAGTATAGCATAACAATTCATAAAGGAAAGACACACACTTGTGTTTCCCTCACAACCCATTGTTGCAGCCTTCCAGATAATAAAATCAAAATGGTTTATCTCTTCTAGAGTAACCAATGCAAGGTTTCCAGAGGAAACAGGTGGAGCTCACACCTAGGCAATGATTTTAAAATCCTGGATAATAGACAGGGAAGAACTCTGCTTCCTATCTGAGGGCAACAGCAAAGGGCTGTGCAAGAAAACACAATAGTGTTAGAAGATACAGTGCTGTACCTAAACCTTTACTATAGTTTTCTTCTTACTGTAAATGCTATACAGAAGAATACTAGTACAGTATAGGAGGATGTGTGCCGGCCTGCCTTTGCCAGCCGGCACACACCACAACTAGCTTTAAAGTATACTACTTAACAGCTATAGGGCGGCAGCCCTCTGGTTCAAATGCCTGTGCCGGTCGGCAGCAACTGCCGGCCGGCAACAGCCAGTGTTGGCCGGCAATGACTGCCGGCCAGCAACTACACAAGGTAGTACCCAGCTGCCGCCCACACTCTTGGTGACCGGCAGACAAGGACTGACATAAGCCGGCCGGCAAAGGTACAAGACCGAGGCCAGCCGGCAGCAAAAGAACCAGAAGACTACACCTGCCCGGCTGCCGGCCTCATAGGCCGGCAGCCGGGACAGGTACAGCACTAGAAGAAAATAGAATGGATGCCGGGATAAGAGTGTACACAACCCCCCAAGCCCGGCAACCGAAAGAGTGCATATAAGGAAGGGGAGAAACTTAATTCAGGCTTCCTTGACCAATACCGTCCGGCTCTGCCGGCAGGCATGGATGAGGGACCAAGAGAGGTCCGGGCAGCACTCGAAAACATAAGACCCTTGCCGGCCAGCATCTCTGCCGGCCGGCAATGGGCTTAGTCAATTCCACATCCCAACCTATACTAGGTCCAGAAGTAGAACGACGTACAGTACAGTAATACCCCTGCCGGCCAGCTCTGCCGGCCGGCAAGGTACAGTACAGTAATGGCTAGGCCATTACGGAGATAGAGGGGGAAGGGACAAGAGGGTCCTGCCAACCTTGCTTTAGTGACAGATCACCCGCAGCCAAGAACTTTGTCTTAGCCTAAGGGAGATCTAAGGGAAAGGGCCAGCAATACTTGCCAGCTTCCAGAGCACCAAAGCAAGGAAGGCGTTGCTACTCCCAAGGGAAGAACTTATCCTCCCCCGAGAACAGCAACAGGACTTAGTCTGGTCGATCACAAAA
>NC_090739.1:48809775-48819775 GCF_036898095.1 Palaemon carinicauda
TAAACAATAAGATGCATAAAACATATAAAGTTTACTTGCAATATCAACTGTATCTTAACCTAATTAATGGTGACAATTGAATGAATGATCTTTTGCCTGAGATCAGTGATGCCCCGTATCTTTGTTTGATGCACGATATCATTAATGTAATTTCAAAGAAATAACTACAGGGGAGTGATATATCATGAACGAGGTGGTCAGGGAATTAGGCCATTCCTTCCTATCCACCTTCAAAATAGAAAATTATGATTGATTGAAGGTCAACTAGTTGTGGTTTCATATATTTCATCAACAGGGCAAGGTAAATATTTGCAGTAATTGAAGTTCGTTGAAGAAAATAGAACAATGTTTCGTTTAACATGATCCTAAATAAACACCTCTATAGAGTATCTTGATAAAGCTCCCTAGTCACATTATTATTATTATTATTATTATTATTATTATTAATTATTATTATTATTATTGTCATTTTTTTATTATTAGTACTATTATTAGTATTATTATTATTATTATTATTATTATTATTATTATTATTATTATTATTAATGCTACAAACCTAGTTGGAAAAGCAAGATGCTATAAGCTCAAGGACCCTAACAGGGAAAAAATATCCCAGTGACGAAAGGAAATATGGAAAGAAATAAGATACAAGAGTAGTAATGAACAATTAAAGTAAAACGTTTTAAGAACAGTGACAACATTAAAATAGATCTTTCATATTTAAACTATAAAATCTAAAAAAAAAAATAAAAAAAAACATTAGAAAGAGAAAGAAGATAGAATAGTGTACCCGAGTGTACCATCAAGCAAGAGAACTATGCCCCAAGACAGTAGAAAACCATAGCACTACCCATAATTAGAGAACAATGGTTTGATTTTGAAGTGTCCTTTTCCTAGAAGAGCTGCTTACCATGGCTAAAGAGTCTCAACTAGTGTTACCAAGAAGCAAGTCACCACTGAACAGTACAGTACAGTAGTTAAAATGAACGAAGAAGAATTATTTTGTAATCTCAGTGTTATCAGGTGTATGGGGATAGAGGAGAATGTGGAAAAAATAGGCCAGACTGTTTGGTGTATGTGTAAGCTAAGTAAAAATGAGCCGTAATCAGAGAGAGGGATCCAATGAAGTACTGTCTGTTCAGTCAACTGTTCCAGTAACTCTCTGACGGTTTTATCCTAACTGGTAGTGGGTGGCTCGTGCCCCTGATTCTCACATTGTGTGTTCAGTTTCTTTGAAACATAGAACATTTCCTTACCACTTTAGCAAACTTCGCTGAGGAACGGTTCATATTTATAAATTTGTTCTAGCATAATAAATGTAAACTTTTCCCGACTTTATTGTTTGGCTCGACTGCCTATATGAATTGCACTTTATATGAATTTAATCGGAAGTGCTTAGGTAGGACTTTGTACGTACTTAAAAATGGTAGATATAAGTATCTGGCAGCAGTATGGATGGACTTTGTACACTACTGACCAAAGGCTTATCTTACATGATCGATTTTTTTATCAGCTGTTGTTGGTTGTTCCCTCCTCTTTTTATCAAACAGTGTCCCTGTCTCCGTGAATTTCTTTTACCACGCTTAGTTCTATAGTTTTGATGAGTCTGTGTACCTGATTTTGTTTCAATAAACCATGAGATACGCTCTGCCTTCTCTTGAGGATTACACATGTTTTAAGTGGTCATTCAACAGTATCTCTCTTAACAACAGGGCATTTTAAGTACACAAATGCAATATGGTTGAAAACTGATAGTGGCGAAATATAAAGAACACTGTATCTCTCTCTCTCTCTCTCTCTCTCTCTCTCTCTCTCTCTCTCTCTCTCTCTCTCTCTCTCTATATATATATATATATATATATATATACATATATATAATATTTACACACACACATATATATATATATATATGTGTGTGTTTGTATGCTGTATATATATATATATATATAAATATATATATATATATATATATATATATATATATATATATATATATATATATTTATATATATATATATATATATATATATTGTTGTATGTATGTGCATGTATGTGTGTATATATATATATATATATATATATATATATATATATATATATATATATATATATATGGGTGTGTGTGCGTGTGCAAATACACTTTATAAATACACACGCACACAGACGCACACACGTATTGTGTATATATATATATATATATATATATATATATATATATGTATATATACATATATATACACATATATACATATATATAAATTTATATATATATATATATGTATATATATATGTATATATATATATATATATATAGGTAGTAGGTTGGCCACGGCACCAGCCACCCGTTGAGATACTACCGCTAGAGAGATACGGGGTCTTTTGACTGACCAGACAGTAGTGCACTGGATCCTTCTCTCTGGTTACGGTTCATTTTCCCTTTGCCTACACACATGCACCGAATAGTCTGGCCTATTCTTTACATATTCTCCTTTGTCCTCATACACCTGACAACACTGAGATTACCAAACAATTTCCTCTTACTGCACTGTAATTGTTCAGTGGCCACTTTCCTCTTTGTAAGGGTAGAAGAGACTCTATAGCTATGGTAAAGAGCTCTTCTAGGAGAAGGACACTCCAAAATCAAACCATTGTTCTCTAATCTTGGGTAGTGCTATAGCCTCTGTACAATGGTCTTCCACTTTCTTGTGTTAGAGTTTTCATGCTTGAGGGTACAATCGGCACACTATTCCATCTTATTTTTCTTCCTCTTGTTTTGTTAAAGTTTTTCATAGTTTACATATGAGATATTTATTTTTATCTTGTTGCTTTTCTTAAAATATATTATTTTTCTTTGTTTCCTTTCCTCTCTGAGCTATTTTCCCTGTTGGGTGCCCTGGGGTTATAGCATCCTGCTATTCCAACTAGGTTTGTAGCTTAGCAAGTAATAATAATAATAATAATAATAATAATGATAATAATAATAATATATATGTGTCTATGCGTGTGTGTGTGTGTTTGAGTGTGAATGCTCATATGAGCGAGCATCTATGTGTGCAATTTGAGGTGTATCATTATGATTCAGTAAACTTTTACATTACAGTTATTAGGAACAATAGGCGCATGTCAAGCAAAAAATAATGCCACTAGATACTTTTTTTCACTTTTTTAGGATTTAGCTGAACATCGCAAATCATAACACCCAAAGTTTGATGAAAGGTGGCAAGAGGAATGACATCCTGGCATACAAAATTAGGAAATTATCTTCTTTATGTAACTCAACTCGGCAAACGGCCTACGTTGCTCTTGTTGGGTGTTATATAATTCTACCTTCTTCATATTTTGAATTTAAGGGAACCCGTCATCTTCGACTTGTTTTGATTTTTAAAAAAAATTTTGGAGCTCAATTTTTTCTGACATATCGTCATTTATCCTTTTATAGCCAAGGTAATTTAATATTTGCTCTCATTTCTTGTAGCCTTTCTAGCCATCACTCGCTTGGGGCTAAATCATGAAGCGAATATCATGCCCAATCGGCGTCTGCTTTAAATGGGAAGAAAAAGTTTCATGAATCAAGACTATAATATGTTATTCAAATTATTACTAATATTTTTACAATAGGATTTTACTGAAATAAAACCAACAGAAAATTCAATAAGAGATGACGTTTTTTTCGTTCGTACTGTTGTATAAAATATGTATTTCCATGTATATCTTCCTTTCTTTTAGAAGGACAGGCTCCATGCAATACTCTTTCGTTTCTTTTTGTGTGTGTATGCCATACCACAGTACATATTTCCGATAGGAAACCTTTTGATCATTAAGGTTTCAATTTTTTTTTACTAATGCGAGTGGAGATATATGAATTAAAATTATTAACCAATTTGTTTACATTTCATTAGTTTTAAAACTAATCTACCCGAATTCACATTTGATCATTTGAGAAAATCTCCCATCAAAAGTTTGGAAGAAATCCTTGGATGTCACGCAACGTTTAACGTTGCGAAATCTGATCACATTCAAAATCCAATGCCACGAATATATTTACACATCCTTCACTTTCATCCTTCAGTTGTTTGAAAAGAAATGTTCCTCTCATATTTAAAAGTCAGCTTCCTCAGCCCACTCTGGTGTCAGCAGGAAAAGACTTGTTGTCTGTACTTGGAAGCTTATTTGAAATTATAGATCCATAATGAAAAATGAGAACCAGAAATTAAAGTTGATTGAATTCTAGATCGATGCACCAGAAAAAAATTATGTTCCAGAAGGCATTATCATTAATCATTTGTAAATTGTTATTATGGCCAAACAATACAACCTTATTATCAGTTCATCCTTTTTTCCAGATTTTAAAGCTCGTTATATAATTTCCTAATTATTGTACATCTTTTAATTTTTTATTTTACCTTCGAAAGTAAGGTAATGCCATTGACACTTCCTATTTTGCTCATTTTTCTTCAAATTGAACACACTGGTTTATGCCTAGCAATAAATCACACGATACTTCATAATAAGAATAGATTGTGACACAATTTTCCAATTACGGATAGCATTTCATTACTTGACTATTTACTCTTTGTCCAAGAACTTGTTTGTACATCACCATTATTAAACAACATTTTATCATATTCATAGAATTTCGATTTTATTTTCATTTTTATCTACATTTTTGCTTCTAGATTGCAAGCCTTAGTGGAGATGACTCATGAATAGAGAGACCAAATCTAGCTTCCAATAAAAGAAAGTGAAGTGAGTTTTGAGCAATTACATAAGTCAATATCGAAAGTTATGTGAAGTTTCTCATTCACTCTCAAAACCATGATGACGTTTAATTTCGGAAGAAGAGAATGACGTTGTTGATATAATTCATCCGAATCTCCTTTCAATGTGACCACAAAATCTCAAAACCTCCAATCGTTTTTTTATGTTCAGAAGTCTTCTGTATTTTTTTTTCTTTCACCAAAAGAGAACAATATGATAGTGTCTTGCTCAACAACTAAAAGGAGATTACTTAGCAAGAGCAATTTGTAGCGATTTATTTTTATTAATAGATTGGCAAGGTAAAACACCATAACCTGCTAAGATCAGTCTTAAAAAGTTTGGACATATATGTTTATCTTATTACTCTTCTTTACAGCTATGTAGGATGGAAAGCTGTAAAAGAAACATCAACATAGAATATGAAAAGTGATGGATGTAGTAATTAATAAATGATAGGAGAATATAGGTAAACATGTAAAAGTGAAATTTACTTAGAATATGTGCTGCAAAATTAAAATAACATCGATCAGGATTATTGCTTCAGATGTAATTTAATCCATTAGATATTTTTATCTTAACTTTTGAACTCCCCAGCTATGCATTTATGTAATTTGCTAATTCATACCAAAGTCTGTGTTCTCTAAAGATCTTGGTTCACAGAGGCTGCATCCGCAAATTTCTATGCTCTTGAGGTTTCAGTCAACCTTATGATTTACTCAAAAAACACCTTTCTATTTGAGGTTTCCAGTAATCAGCACACCCAGACGTTCAGATTTTCTCTTCGAACTATTAGGCAATTATTCAAGATAACCATTCCTCAGCATTCGCTACTCTATAAACTATATTATATTGTCAGCCAGTCAACTCTCTCGAGGGCATGAAGCGATAAAAAGAGAGTACTATTTAACCCCACCTCTTTTTTTTTTTTTTTTTTTTTGCAAAGATTCGACGAAAACAAAGAAAAGTAAAAGTAATGATTGCAGATTCACCCAAAAAGAAGTAGCAAAAAGGGCCAATGCATGTATGTATGCATATATATATATATATATATATATATATATATATGCATATATATATATATGTATATATATATGTATATATATACATATATATATATATATATGTATATATATTCATATATATATATATATATATATATATATATATATATATACATACATATATATATATATAATTTATATATATATATATATATATATATATATATATATACATACATATATATATATATATATATATATAGTATATATATATATATATATATATATATATATATATATATATATACATACATATATATATATATATATATATATATATATATATATATATATATAGTATATATATATATATATATATATATATGTACACACACACATATATATATATAGATTTCATGTATATATATATATATATATATATATATATATATATATATATATATATATATATATATATATATACACACACTAGTATAACCCAGATGTCAAAAACAACTGCTATATATTTAAATACATATGCATACACACACATACTGGGGTTTCAGAGCGTACTTCTCGTGGGTAACCCCTCTCACCAATGTATGACTACTCCCTCGTTCCCCTACCTACAGCTCTTGTGAGGGACCGAGTAGTGATACATCTGATAATGGCTCTAGCGACGTTATAGTGGCCAACGATCACGTATCAAACAGGAGAATCTAACCTCGCTTGCAAGGCAACCCCCTCTCAGCAGCTCTTCCCACCTCCATTCCTCAAAATAATAAAAAAAGATAACACATACTCTGGGGTTTTCAAGAACCTTCTAAACACGTGGCAAATATAAGAATTGCGTAACCTCTCACAAACATAGTGTAATACCTCATGAAAAATTTACAAAACCCCTTGTTCATAGCTCGTATAGTTGTATAGATCGTACAGCACACTTGATGAAGGTTACATAAGACCCCGTAGCAAAATACGTGAAATAAAAAGTAAATTCTTAAAAATAATGTAAATTTACATATACAGACTTTAATGAAAAATACAATGAAATGAACGACGAAAGGCTTACGTAATTTACATACAATTACTTATACCTACATGAGAGGAACTGACCTTACGAGCTAGCTATTCGCCTCTTAAATACATAAATGAAATGCATGAATAAAATATCTACTCTATAGTAGACCAGTTTCGTAAGATATATATATATATATATATATATATATATATATATATATATATATATATACATATATATATGTATATATATATATTTATATGTATATATATATATATATATATGTATATGTATTTATGATTGTATATATATATATATATATATATATATATATATATATATATATATATATATATATATATATATATATATATATATAAAGACTATGGTTATGAACTCGGTCGCCCTACAGAAATGCAATTTCACAAAACAATGAAATACATCGATAATATAAGAATAGTTTTGAAGATTTTCCATGCCTTCGAGACTAGAGAATTGCATACATCGTGATAACCAGAATATCGAACACAAACGTTTATACATGAAAACCAGAAAGAAGAAACACACCAAGAATGAATCACAAAATGAGAAACTATGCTACAAAAGAACTCAAAATTCCACCTATTTTCAGGTATTGGCTCTTCAAGTATATATTAATTCTCTCTCTCTCTCTCTCTCTCTCTCTCTCTCTCTCTCTCTCTCTCTCTCTCTCTCTCTCTCTCTCTCTCTGTTATAACATCTTAATATATTTTCATTTTCATTTCATATAAGTGAAAGATAACATTTCCATAAGAAAATTGATATCAAAAGTGAGCATGAGTGAATGGTCCTGTAAAGACACAAGCAAGCTGCTCCATCCTGAAATGAATAAAAATCTAATTACATTACGTGCTGAAAAATCTCAAAGCCAGCCAAGAGAGAAAGTTTAAGTGAAAGCTGGTGGTAGTGTTAGTCGCGTGTAGGTAAATTAATATTTATTAGTTAAAAATCCAATACTGATACGATACATACTGATACCCTACTGATGATAAAAAAGAAAACATCTCACAACTGCACTCTACTTCGTGTTTGTATATATATATATATATATATATATATATATATATATGTATATATATATATATATATATATATATATATATATATATATATATATATTTGTTATTTTTAAAATCAGCTAATTTCTAAATCAGTATATCATTCAAGATTCCGGAAGAATAAAGCAATAAAACACCTCAGGTGATTCAATTACCATTTCACTTTGTCATGCATGAATTAAGGGACGTGACCATGATAAAACGAACTCTTATGGTACAGTAATCGCTATTATCATTATAGAACTCTATAGAATAGAATAATCTTTAATGTAGAATGCCACTTAGAATATCTTACAATATTAGGATGCTATATATTTAGCTGAAAGAGGAGAATTGATAACGATCTTAACCCTATAAATACACCAACTTTCTCCAAACTCTCATCAACTCAATTTAGTTGTTACGATACCTCGTGTTACTGTCACAGTTGAGTCAGCATTGCGGTTCACAGTTGTCTATTTCATGATATCCTTCATTCTTACACCAAACTAGAAATGGATGTAACTCAATAATGGTCATGACATACTTCGCAGAAAGTAAGAAAGTCAACGAAAGTATGGGAATACCATAGATTTTAAAACATTTTTCTTTCATGTTTCCCGTCTGAAGCACAAACAATTAAGCTAATTGTATCTTAAAAATATATAGATAATGATAATAGTAACCCTTTCTTCGACAACAAAAGAGTTCAATTGTTTTTAGTACAATCAGTCCTCCTTAGAACAGCATGAAAGTGGCAGAAAAGTTACAGTACAGTGAATAGAAAGAAAAGGGCGGGGCTCCTGCAAGTAAGGGCAAGGCCAAGAGAAAGGCTTTGCTAGGGAGTTTATGGTGTCGATATCGACCATGTATGGGAGATTTTTTATTTACAATTAGGGCCTAGTGCACTTGATATAGATGAATTTCAAGCTGACTTAGCAAACTTGAGTTTATTACTTCGCACTACTGTACCATGTCGTTCTTTGATATTCTTATCATTAACTTTCAGATAATTTATGTCGAGAGAATTTGCTAAGGGCCTTATTAAGAAACAGGATGCTCACATACACGTGGAGGTACATTATTATTCAAGGGCAATATCTATATTGAAGAGGGTCTATTCTGAGTTTACACCTGTGATCAATTCATACACAAAGTAATACTCAAAGCACAATGAACTTCGAACTTTAAATCATTGCCATGAGTTTTATTTATGAACATGGTGGCAATTGAAAGGTCATATAAGTGATAAATTGTGTAAAATAGATAATTATTTGCTGTGAGAGAACTCTGTGCTCCAATATTAAGGTTGCGATATTTTGTGAAGGTTGCTTATACTTTAATATGATTACAACCCTGAAATATATTCTTTTGGAAACGAGCTTCAAATTGACATCTTCAAAATTCCGGAAGTTATTCCTATATTTTCTGTACTATGATTTCTTCATAGGAAGGCAATCTTTTTCTAAGTTACTACAAGTAGCTTCGTAAATGGGTTAATATCTCTTTCTTTATGCTTCATAATCTATTTTATGTGCAATGATTCTTAATTATAAATATATGGCAATATATATATATATATATATATATATATATATATATATATATACATATATATATATATATATATATATATATATATATATATATATATATATATATATATATACATATATATATATATATGTATGCATGTATATATATATATATATATATATATATATATATATTCATATATATATATATATATATATATATATGCATGTATGAATATATATATATACATATATATATATATATATATATATATATATATATATATATATATATATATATATATATATACAGAGAGAGAGAGAGAGAGAGAGAGAGAGAGAGAGAGAGAGAGAGAGAGAGAGAGAGAGAGAGAGAGAGAGAGAGAGAGAGGGGGGGGCATCACATGCTCCAAGGCCTTTGTGAAAGCCAAACTGCAAACTTAGGAACAGATGATTTCCTTTAGCATACTACACACACACGTACGCACACATACATATATGTATATATATATATATATATATATATATATATATATATATATATATACATATATATATACATATATATATATATATATATATATAGATATATATATATATATAATATTT
>NC_090739.1:48827275-48834775 GCF_036898095.1 Palaemon carinicauda
CTGCTTTTCCAACTCGGGTTGTACCTTAGCAAGTAATAATAATAATAATAATACTGTAATTATATATATATATATATATATATACATATATATATACATATATATATATATTATATATATGTATATATATATATATATATATATATATATAAATATATATATATATATATATATATATATATATATATATATATATATATATATATATCTATATATCTATATATATATATATATATATATATATATATATATCTATATATATATATATATATATATATATATATATATATATATATATATAAACTGTATACGTATATATAATGAATTTTTGTATATCCTGAACCCCAAATAATGATAAGGAAAGGATTAACAATAAATTTTTAGTGACCGTGCCATACATACTGTATATCTCTTATATTCCCAAATATAGCGCACTGGGATTAGGGATTTTACGCACCCACCTCCACACACACATACATACATACATACATACATACATATATATATATATATATATATATATATATATATATATATATATATATATATGTAAGTAAATATATATATACATATATGTATATATATATATATATATATATATATATATATATATATACATATGCATATATATATATATATATATATATATATATATATATATATATATATATATACATACATATATATATATATATACATATATATATATATATATATATATATATATATATATATTTGTAAGTATATGCATGTATATAAACAAACACATATATACTGTATATGTATATGTGTATGTGTGTTTGTGTTTGTGTGAGTGCGTTGAGAGAGAAAATTAGATGTATATTTAGCGAGAAAGACACATATACTATATATTTTTAACGTCAAACCTTGTTTTGATGGAAAGTGGTTCATCGCCATTTATACCGTCTAGGGTTTCCGGGAGTGATAGCTGTACACCCCAAACCAGTTAGACGTTTCCGTTTCAATATATATGGGATCTTTGAACCAGAATTGAGTTGCTACTACTTTACTACGAGATATCTTCATCAGCGCTTCCTGTTATGTGATATGTTTTTGACGACTTCCTGACTATTTTTCATTTTCGAATAGTACGTTGATTTCTTTCGCATTTATAGTGAAAAATCGAACGTCTACAGACAACGTAAAATCAGATGTAAAATCTCACTGCACCTATGAAAATCCATCATTTCAACGATTCCATACACATAGCTAACTGAAATATTATTCATTATCCATTTTTTATTAGAGTAGCCTATATATCAAAGACAAAGTGACACATGTTCAAACTCCCTTCATATGCCCTCTCCTCTTGTTCCTGACATTTCAAAGTGATAACAAGTTCTCTGATTTTAAAATCTTCAATATATTGATGAAAATTTAATCTTGGGAAATGATGTTCTTTTGTCTGACATCAGAGAGAGAGAGAGAGAGAGAGAGAGAGAGACTTGATTCAAAATACTCTGCTATATATCATTACACCATAATTTTATTTCAAATATTGTTTCGTATTACCTAGGAAAATGAGCTACTCTCTTGCTCTTTCATATAAATCAGCTTTTCAGACAATAATATAGATTACACGTAATAGTGACATGAAGCAGAAATGAAATCGTGGTCTGGCATTCTTTTTACAATTATTTCTGTTTTTTTTTACTATAAAACAATAAGGACGCTGAATGGTTAATAAGTGAAGCGCATTGTCAAAACTGTAAATGAAAGTGTGGTCTCCAGAATTGCACTGATAGAACTTGCTCTTCACAATAAAAAGACTCGCTTGAAAAAAGTGTACATCTCCTTTCTTCAGACTTGCCGACCTAGCAATCATGTATGCAACCAGAATGGAGACACTTGGAGGGCCCTTGGAAATGAGAGCGAGTAAGACAAAGGTCGGAAGAACATCTATATCAGCTCCTAGGCCTAAGGACGCAGAACAATGGACGAGATGTGATTTTGGCATTTGATGGGGACAATGCTTAAGCACTTGGTAAAGCCTATGAGCAGCACTGCGACAGTGAATTATTTATTTCATCTTGCTTGAGCTGCACATATTGTTTGTTGATAAGTGTTAGATGAAGTTTACTCATTCACTGGATCATTTAGAAAACCTGTCAGTAAGAGTCTGCGCTACCTGTGCTACGTGTACTGGTAGTTATCGCACTGTGTGGGCCTAACATCAAGATTTAAATGGATGGCCCTTCAGCACAGGCAACCTTGAAAATTGCACTACTTTTATAGTTCAACAATACTAAGCAGTGTCCGAAGCATAAAAAGGCACCTCGCTTGCAGGTACCAAGGGGTGAGAACATCCACCGGTCAGACATGTCACGTCTCGAGAATCCTTTTTAGCCTGGGTCTCAGTATCACAAATGACCGCATCAAGCGTCCATCTACAGAGATGGGAAACCAGGCATGCTCACTGTTGCAAACAGAGCAAGTGGTTTGTCAGCCAACTATGCATGGTACTGTGTTCACAACAGTAGCAGTGGACAACATCGTCCACAGTCCAAGTTCCACAACAGCAAAGGATTAATTCCATGGAACAAGGATCTCTTTCATGCAACATCCAGTGTTTGCAGATGGAGGAGTGGAACATGAGACTTGTTACCGGCGGGACTACTGTATCAACTGCTGACAATCTACCTAAGTACTACACTGAGATACCACCCATTGCTTCCACTGTTCTTGCTTTGACAGATGGGTAGGGTAAGATATCTGTCACGGCATTGTGGAAATCGTTTCCAGAACTGACAGATCTCCGAGTCACCCTGACTAGCTTCTAGGATGATACAATGCATTGCATTAAAAGATGTGTGGTGCTACTCTATAACCGCACCAGTCCATATACGTAAATTAATAAGGTCAGAAAGAAAGTCTTTGCCAAGGAAAACTTCATTTAGCAGATCCCACCAACCTACTTTGCTCTGGAACAGCATGTTAGGAAATTATCCTTCCAGGGTGATTATACCTAGTGGGAGGTCTTGGTCCTTTAGCCTTTGCTTCCATCACTTACAATCTCGAGCTGGTAAGAAATAGATGATGAGCGGTACAAACCTATCTTGACCACGCTTTCTGAGGGTTCAAGTAGGTACTTTGAGCTAGTTTCATACTGGTGCAAAAGTATGGAAGTATCGATGCAAATGTAAGAAGACTAGCTGCAATACAGTGGGTTGTGTGCTTGGGAAGGAGAATGCCAATACACAGAGACTACCAGATATTAGCCTATCTTACAATGTGCAAATACAAATTTGCATTGCTTGTAATTGTATTGACTTCTTGATCCAAATAGACCTAGTAAACTCTTATTGTAACAGTCGTATACTTGTTATATTTCCCAAATTAGTAGCAACCTTGTGTATTTATCAAGAAAGTTACTTAAACTATTATTGTGTTGTAACTATACTGATATATGCATAAATTATTTGTATATGGCAAGCTAACATGGTAGTAGATAGTAAGACGAAGGCACTCTACAGCCAAGTCTGCAATTTTTTTTTTTCCGATTTTGTAAATATAGCGATAAACAATTCCCTTTTTAAACTACAGTAAAGTATGTAGTCTATAATGATGTTTGTTGTTGACCATAAACTCAATTAATGAGGTGGCTATCAATTAACTTACTTTTTCCAATAACTGGAATATTTCAGCAAAGGTTTCAGAAGATCAGTAATTTCCCAATCAGATAGTTTTATTTGAACGAAACTACTTGCTCATAATACTTGGATTCCCTTTTTTTTCACAGCCATTTTGCTGAATTTTACACGTTACTTACGCCCATCTAACAGAAAGACAATAACAAAAGAAGAGCATAAAGCTCGTTTTGGTGAAGCTGAAATGCGGCCATTTTGGAAAACGACCGCCATAGCTATCAACGGTATAGTCTTGGGTGGCTCCATATCTAGAATTGTTCAGAATACATTGTAGAAACAGAGTGATATGTTGTGATATGTTTACAAGGAGAGACTGCGGTAAATCTTAGATACAAACTGTTATATATTATATTTTCCTGTGAGATTATGATGGAGTCATAGACTGAAAGAAAGCATCATAAACTAGTTAGCATGAAAGTACAATTATTTTGGCTTTTTGGTGTTATACCCTCGTTGCATTAGCCTATATATGACGGGCTGCCCAACGGCAAGAGCCCGTGTCTTACACAAGGTAAGCCAATCTGTACATAAACATATATTAAATACTGAGAAAGTCACGTGAGCATGCAATTGATCAGAAAATAGTTGATTAGAGATGAAGGGAAAATAGTTTGGGGTGGTTGAATTACAAACACAAAAGTATAGTTGTTGGTAAGAAAAATTAAAGACATTCTTTAACAAAGGAGGGAACCCTATAAAGTAAATTAAACCCCGCCCCCCCAAAGAAAAAAAAAATCAGTTGAAAGGCCATATGCTTTATTGTTTTCATTATTTTTGCGTGAAATTCCCTAACTTCTTTCTCTATGGTTTATAGTCTTTTTCTCTTTTTTAGTTAATGCTCATATACACGTACCAATAATACTGAAAATTACTAGTGATTTCAAACATGGAAGTTCTTTGAGCAAAGTTCATTCGAATCACTTTTAATATTTTATTTTATTTTTTTTCATATGAAATATTTTGATTTTGTAACTTTCATGTTAGGAGGAGCAAATTCTCATTTTATACCAAGAAACAGATGTTCAAATCAATTACTGTACTGAACTGCAAAAGAAAAAACCGTGAACGGATCATAGCATAAATTTTTGTTATCACTGGAAGGGTATAAATAATGCTTTAGACTTTAAAGTCACAAAAGTTAATCAGGTTTAGCAGACTCATGACTTGGGATTAGCCAATAGGTAATTTGCGAGTTTAGCAGGTGAATAAAGATCCATTTCTTATCTCTCTATAACTTTAATCTTCAAGCTAAATTATTCCGAAACATGTAATGTAAGTGCCGAATGGTGGGCACATCGTTGTGAATAAGAATTTACCAACAGCTCTAATTAGTGATCGCCATGGAACATTAAAATCCATTGGTATATATTCCTCCTGGCTTGCGGGGTATTGCCATTGGACCGAAATACTGAACCATAGAAAGGCTTTTAATTTCCAGTTCCCTTAGCATAACGAGAATTTTAAGGAATAAGCCTACCAAGCGTTTTCATTGGCTTTCCCGGAATTACTAACCATTCCAATCATCCTTTTAAATCTTGATGCTGAGTTTCAGAGACTCGAGCCAAATTGAAATGTCAAACAACATGGAAAAGGTTTTGTATTGTACAACGTTATAAGATTAATTACAGAGTTTATTGAAAATCCCTTCATACCAAGTAAACACTAATTCATTCAACAGTAATGGATTAAAACAATTTTTTATGTTTCGTTTTCATACTAATTTGTCTATATGTATGGATATAGAAATGGGATAAATTAAAAAATAAATAGGGCTAGAAGATCTGGACTGCAGCAAAACGCGTACAGTGCTTGGTTTCTCTTAATTAGAATAACCTCGCAAAACTTTTGAGTTTGGAGATAATTAGTATTTCCTCTGCCAGCGTTTCCAGCTTTCTGGGATTAACTTTGGAAATTCACGCCGACGCACAAAACTAGCTGAATCATATCCTAGTGTTATGCAGATTTTATTGAATCATAATAACGATAATGCAAAAACCTTACTTTGTTTGATGCGGAAGAGTCAACATTCGAATTAACTGTTACGGAAAGGATTGCCACTCGATAAATTTCTGGTTACCGCAAAAAAAGTCCATTTTTTTTAATGGATAACACAACAGAAACTTTCCGAATATTCTTATATAACAAGAGAATTATAATTTTGACTCTTAGAAATCCGTTTTAAGCAAGAACATTTTGTATATATTTTCAGATGATAGAACTTTCTGATTTCTATTGGTAGGTAATATTTTCCATTTAAAAACAAACCAAAAATCCTATTGGCTTTTGAGGACTCTTGTAAGGATATCCTGATATTAGAAACTGTTAAAGAAATGCATGTTTTAACCGACCATAAGCATACTATACTCTAAGATTATTGTTGTTATTATTATTATTGTTATTATTATTATTATTATTATTATTATCTATTATTATTATTATTATTATTATTATTACTATTATTATTATTATTATTATTATTATTATTATTATTATTATTATTATTATTATTGCAAAGACAAATAAGTGAATTTTTTTTTCTCATAGGATGCGTTTCTGAAAAAAAGCAACTACGTTTATTATGTTATGATGAAGATTCTTTCTAAATCTGATTTATGTCAACACGTTCATTCAACTTTTTAGAAAAGTGAGGGCAAATGAAAGGACAGACAGATGATCTCTTCTGCATAATCCTGCATGATGGTCTAACTTTGTACCAAATTTGACTAAAACTCCTTAAACCCTATTAGAGGATTTATAATGATGAGGTAAGCTTGCCAGTTACACCAAGGGTCAGACGAACAGACAGGGGAATAACTGTGATCCTCACTATGTGTTGTATAAGGACTATGACGGAGCATTCTTGCTTGTTAATGATTTCCTTGTTTTTTGCTCAAGTATATACCATATTTTTTTGGTATTGGTCTTCGAAGGAATTTGCACTGCACTAGGAAAGCCATTGATTCGACTTAATCAGGCACGAATAAACTTCTGTGGAAACTGGTTTAAATGCGAGGATAGATATTTTAAATATCCGGAATTACAGAAACCTTTCTGATTTGGGTATTAACAAACATAAATAATAATCACCAAGAACTGTGAATAAAGGCAATGAAATAAGAATAATTTTTTAGAAATGAATGTAGACCTCAGTTCGTAAGCTATTTCGGAAAATCGTGCAACGAGGCGATTTGGTAACTCGTTACGTTCCATATTATAGCTATATTAATTATTACAAATCAACTTCCAATCCCATTTGGAAGAGAAAAATACTGCAATCCCCAGTATGGAGCACAGCCCAGTACTGGTAAAGAATATACCTTGAAAGAGAAACTACAAAATTATATCAATAACTATATAAAAATTTCTTTATACAGAGCGATGAACAGTAATGATTGTATAAACCCAAAGATATATATATATATATATATATATATATATATATGTGTGTGTGTGTGTGTGTATATATATACATATATATGTATATATATATATATATATATATATATATATATACTGTATATATATATATATATGTATGTATATATATATATATATATATATATATATATATATATATATATATATATATAAGAAAATTGGAACCTCACAATAAACTATCAGGCGTGCATGGTCATTCTATTAAGCTAAAAACATCGTAAAATAAATAAATAAATAAATAGCAGACTGACTGCAAAGTGAGTTTCTGTCTATGCTCAAGTAAGAGAACTCTGGCGCAATGTATCGGAAGGCTACGGTACCGTGGCCATGGCTCTGTCCAAGGCTAGAGAATATACAGTAGGTTAGATTATATTATGCCGTTTTCCCAGAAGCT
>NC_090739.1:48842275-48864775 GCF_036898095.1 Palaemon carinicauda
CATTTTCCAGCCTTAGGCTACACATTTTTCTGCCGCATGTGACACATTTTCATTCCTCAGACTATACATTTTCTGTCTCAAGTGACACATTTTCCTACCTCAGGCTACACATTTTTCTGCCTCAAGTGACCCATTTTCTTACCTTAGGCTACACATTTTCTTACCACAAACCGTGTGATATCTGTATGGCCAGTTCTCAGAGTCAGGGCTTGAACTGAACCATCGTCTTAATCCATGGCCCATCACATTTTGTAGTTAAAGTTTCATTGCTCGAGTTTATAAATGGATGATTCATCGTCAGTTTTTATTCCACTAATTACTTTAGATTTATAATTATATACTCTTCCACTACTATTTAATTCATTATTGTTCACCTGCTGGTGTACATTTTCTCCGGTATCTTGCTTTATAAGTTAACTGCTTCTAGTTTATTCTATGAAATGTATGCATCCTATGATAATGATATTTATAGAAAAAAGTACAATACTGATAGTTAATATTTTCATTATCATTAGCAATAATAATAATAATAATAATAATAATAATAATAATAATAATAATAATAATAATAATAATAATAATAATAATAATGAAAATAATCTCACACGAAAGTAGGCTTATGAATATTCCATTTGTGAAACTACAATCCCCAAACAGTTCGTATCTGCATGCATATGTTATTTAAACAGGTAGGGATTACAATTTTTTAATTAACAGTATACATTTTGCCACAAATGTATATTTGAAAATCCCTTTGGTAGAATAAATGAGAATAATGCCTGGCATTCGTTCGGTTAAACTAAAAATAATAATCAAATAGATAAAACATTTCGAGTATCAGAAACCGCACTCCATTACTAAGAAGTCAAATTTTCTTTCTCAGGTGAAGAAGAAGAAGCTTACGAAAGAAGAGGTGGTGGGGGAGGAGGAGGAGAAGGTGTAGAAACAATTGCAAAATGAGAAGTTTCTGGCGTCTTCTTCCCCTATTGGTTATAGCCGCCGTAGCTCGGGGGACCGATCAAGGACTTCTGAAGGGGATGGTGTCAAGTCTCAGGAATTTTCCCCTTATTGGAAACGTCTTCAGGGCGTCTGTGGATCCCATTTACAGACCCATACTCAATCGCTTTCAACCGGAGATCTTTGATAGTAAGTAGATTATAGATAAACTTCAGTTTGTTTGCTGTACCCTCGTATAAGGTAATGAGGTGAAGTTGAAACGGCTTTTATGTATAAGTTAGACACAGGAATTCCTGAAAACCTGGCCCTGAGGAAGTGCACCCTATCACACCCTTCTCGCGCGGCGGTAATAATATATCTTATTACTAGCTAAGCCACAACCTTAGTTGGAAAAGAAGGATGCTATAACTAGCCCAGGGAGGATAGGATATAAGGAAATAAATAAATGATATAAGAAGTAATGAACTATTAAAAACATTAACAGCATTAAAACAGATATTTCATATATAAACTATAAAAAGATTTTTGTCAGTCCGTTCAACATGAAAATATTTGCTGCAAGTTTGACCTTTTGAAGTTCCACTGATTTAACTACCCGGTTAAGAAGATCATTCCACAACTTGGTCACATCTGGGATAAAACTTCTAGAATACTGTATAGATCTATAATCAACAGACCTTATACTCTTTACACATTTCAATGTAGCACACGATCTTGCCTGATTTCTAACACTCACGCACTTATATCTCTCCCTCGCCCCCTTCCCCAGAAGGCTTATTCCCTGTTCCCTTCCTCTGAAGGCTTAATCACTCAACTGAAGGCTTAGGCTGGATACACTATTTACACTAAACAGTTTTTGAAAGTTTTTTTGGAAGCTTACAAGAAACGCACAAAAACTACATCCTACCAAGAATACCAAACATGCACATGATTATTTCCCACTCGAGTCCAACTAGTGGAAGTGCAATATTTGCTTGGGAAAAGTCTATTAGTCAAAACAGCAGATATCTCGCTGCTTGGAGAATTGAGTACCTTCAGGTAGACTCTAAACATATAAACATCATGTCAGTTTATAAACAACCACATTAATATTATTATTATTATTATTATTATTATTATTATTATTATTATTATTACTAACCAAGCTACAACCCTAGTTGGAAAAGCAAGATGCTATATGCCCAAGGGTTGTAGTTTAGCAAGTAATAATAATAATAATAATATTAATAACAATAACAATAATAATAATAATAATATTAATTGTAATAATAATAATAACAGGGAAAAATAGCCCAGTAAGGAAAGAAAATAAGGAAATGAATAAATGATATCAGACGTAATGAAAAAATTAAGATAGAATATCAAAAAAATAACTTTAACAACATTAAAACCGATAATTGAGATATAGACTACAAAAGACTTATGTCAGCCCGTTCAACATAACATTTGCTGCAAGTTTGAACTTTGGAAGTTCTGATTCAACTACCCGATTAGGAAGATCATTCCACAACCTGGTCACAGCTGGATATATATATATATATATATATATATATATATACAGTATATGTATATATATGTGTGTGTATGTGTGTGTGCGTACACTGAATACTCCCAATACCTTATTTGCACACTTGGAGAGCCTTACCTTATTGCCTTTTTCTATGTTTGGGTTCCCTCAGGTCCCTCAGTGTGAGGCACCTCGTATATCCACCAGAGAGTTGCTAATGCATCTTCCGGTGTATTTTGCATCTTCCAGTCTAGGATGGTCTGGGATGTATCTTAGGTATTTATCGAGCTTATTCTTAAACACATCTACGCTCACTCCTGATATGTTTCTTAGATGAGCTGGCAGCGCATCAAATAGTCTCTGCATTATCGATGCTGGTGCGTAGTAATGTCCTGTGTACCTTCCTTAGTTTTCCTGGTATAGTTTTTGGCACTATTAATCTACCTCGATTTGCTATTTCTTATATATTTAGCTCCATGATCTTTTCAGTAATTCCTTCTATTTGCTTCCATGCTTGTATTATCATGTAGCGTTCTCTTCTCCTTTCTAGACTGTAATAGTTTTAAAAATTGCAGTCTTTCCCAGTAGTCAAGGTCCTTAACTTCTTCTATTCTAGCAGTATAGGACATTTGTACACTTTCTATTTGTACAATATCCTTTTGGTAGTGTGGGTACCATATCACATTGCAGTACTCGAGTGTACTACGTACATAAGTTTTGTAAAGCATAATCATGTGTTCAGTTTTTCTTGTTTTAAAGTGTCTGAATAACATTCCCATTTTTGCTTTACATTTAGCCAACAGTGTTGCAAGTTGGTCGTTGCATGACATATTCCTATTTAACATTACACCAAGGTCTTTAATTGCTTCCTTGTCTGTGATTGTCTCGTTATTAGGTCCCTGGTATGCATATACCTTTCCTTCTCTGTTTCCATAATTTATTGATTCGAATTTATCACTGTTAAATACAATCCTATTTATCTCCACCCATTCATATATTTTGTTTAGATCTCTTTGTAGTGAGGTCCTATCTTCATCACAAGTAATTTCTCTACTTATTCTTGTGTCATCGGCGAAACTTTTCACTACAGAGTCTTTAACATCACAGTCTATGTCTGAGATCATAATGACAAACAGCAGTGCAGCTAATACAGTACCTTGTGACACGCCAGAGAGAGAGAGAGAGAGAGAGAGAGAGAGAGAGAGAGAGAGAGAGAGAGAGAGAGAGAGAGAGAGAGAGGTAGTTTGCTAAAGATTGTCTGTTAAGGAATCATGAATGCTGTGAAAATAAAGAGATTTAGCTGAAACTGGTTCTTCTCCAGTTGGAGAAAAGAACACTTTTCCGACACAAGGTTACATCGTTGACATCTAGTTTCTAGGAATTATTAATGAATATTTTACTTTTTTATATTCATTTCACGGAACAAGAACAATGGAAGAGAGGGCCTGTTGCCGAAAAGTTTCGTATTGACGCAGCCTTGCCTTCATCCGTTCTCTGTGCTTTGTTCCATTCTCTTTAGTTTTTATGGTATAGTTAGGTAAACACAGTAGGTTAGGGGTGAGTCCAAACTATCGGAACATAAAAATTAATCATTTTCACCACGCTGTTCAGATATACAATGATACATATTCAACTAATGCTATTATTAATGATGGGGATTATCAGACCCAAGGAGGTATTAAACCTCCTTGATCAGACCTGTAATTAAGAAAGAAAATCAAGATTTTTATGGAACTTTTCTCTAGAAATTAACAAACCTAGGCTCTTTTACTCAAGAATTTTATTATTCAAATTCATCTCTTTTCATACTTTTCTCTTTTGATGTCATAATGCTCATTTCAATTTGTAAAAAATCTATACACGTCTTTAATTTTGAAACTTTACAGATGAGCTTGGTATTATCACTAGTTTGCTAACAGTATAAAATAGAACAATTCTTATTCTAAACTTGAAGGATTTAGCTAACCCCTTTTCCGTGTAGAGCCCAAGATGCCGTTAATCCATAACAGTAAAAAATCGTATCATTTAGGTTAATTTACTTATGTGACATTTAATACAATTAGTGATTTATTCATTTGTTAGATATAAATTTGGGAAATAACATGGTTTAAAGAGTTTTGGTACAGTACTAGCGTTAAACTTCTGTTTTATAGAGAAAGTATTTGTTTCTCGGTCATTCAAGTTGTAGGTATTCAAAACATATAATCCGACGATTTTAATTTCACTAACATAGGACGATCTAAAAAAAAAAGACGAAAAAAAAATTGTTTGGGGTTATTGGCAACTTCATACCCTTTTGACATATTCATCTGTTTACCTATTTTCTTCCATTTCCCATTCATATTTCTCTTAGATTAAGAGCTGTTTTGATTTATGATAGATATTATTTTTCGAGAGAGAGCTGCTTCATTTAGGAATATGCGAAAAAATCAGTGATTATTTGAAAAAATTTTGTCATTGTTCAAAATTTGAACAAAGACCAAAGTAATATATCGTGAAGAGCTACCACTTGACTATTTAGAAATGTATTGTAAATTAATCAAACATTGCTTAAACATTATCTCAAGATAATTCCCGCAATAACTCTTGTTGTTTGATGCTTGAATTTTTAAAGATTATTTTCCCGATCGCTGCTTTTGATATAATTTCTTTTATCTTTATTTGTATATGGAAACTACATTGATGCTTCATTCTCTAGCTACTCATGAATTAAAGAATGAGTTACCATTAAATAAGTGAATTAATGTAATTCAGGAAGAGGCAAACGTTTAATATAAGAAGGGAATGGAAATATTTATCAAAAATCGTATTAACTACTGTAAATACCCGTTATTTAGACTTACAGTATATGCATCTTTTCCCATGTCTAATTTACGTTAGATTTCAACTGCAATTGTGAGTTCAGCTCAGTCGTCATTAATATTAAACAATTTCCCATGGAATTGAAAATGACATCCGAATTATGGCTTTTATGTGTAATATAACGCTTGTCAATTTACTAAACTCTTAGTTACCACTTTTCAAAAACATTTATATAGATGATCATCAATAGGTACGCTTCTTTTGTTATACGAGTATATATATATATATATATATATATATATATATATATATATATATATATATATATATATATATATTCTAATGGAAGGATAACCAAAATAAAAAGAAAATCTTCTTCTCACGATATAAAATAAAGTAAAACAGATTTCCCCTAGATTCCTAGAAGAATGTATGCTAACTCCACCTTCCATATTATACAACAGGAGAAGGAGAAAGCGGAAGCTCCGAAATTTGTTTTGGTGAGATCGGATGCATTTACAATGACATCGAATTCTTCCATCCAATCCATAGACCCATCAATCTCCCACCTAACAAGAGAGAAGAAATCAACACTCTCTTCACCCTAGTAACAAGAGAAAACACAAAGGGTACAGTCATCGAGGCCTTGGACATCACTAAAGTTCTCAACACTACCTTCAAGTCAACAAGAAAGACCAAGATCTTGATACATGGATTTCTGGATAGCAATGGTGTTACCTGGATGCTAGTATGTATGATTCCCTACATTATTTGTTTATTTAAACATCTTTTGACTTTTGATTCTAAAGTTAACTTGTTATCTTAATCATAATCAGAATGTAAAAGCTGCTCTATATTATAGTCTTATGATAGCCCATTGGAAACGTCCCTGTCTTACCATCTGTTGGATGAGAATTCAAGGCTGGTTAAGCTCAATAGTTTCTAATAGTGTCTGCAACCGCATCGCTTTGTGAGCTAGGGATGAGGGTATGGACAAGGCCGTCTCGAATACTCGAGATGGCGGCCTTGGTATGGAAGAGCCTACAGGTCTACCTGCTGAATCATCCTCCCTGGTTCTAGCCTGATGAATAAGGGCGCTTAGGCGCATCTCAGATATATATATATATATATATATATATATATATATATATATATATATATATATATATATATATATATATATATATAGTATATATTTTCGGTCTCCCGGACATTAGCCGTCCCTTGCATATGGCATTAATGAGTAACCTTTTAACGTGCGAATGCAGTGAAGTAGATTTACGTGATAAATAGTATTAGTTGTAAAATACTGACAAAAAATAATTGATAACTTTTCAGTCATATTTTGATTATAAATACCTAATCCAGACAGAAAATACTAAATCACAGGATTGATAAATTTGATACGACAATTTGACATCGATTCCTTCGTAATTGGTCTTAATTTTTTTTTTTTTTTTTTTTTTTTGCAGGACATGATGAGGGCATTGCTTCTGCATGATGATCTGAATGTCTTTATGGTTGACTGGTCGGGAGGTTCCCGAGCCCTCTACGCACAAGCAACAGCAAACATTCGTGTGGTTGGTCTTGAAATAGCTCATCTTGTTAACTGGCTCAAAAACAAGACTGACCTTAAACCCAAGGATGTGCACATTATTGGACATTCCCTTGGAGCTCATCTTGCTGGTAAATGACATAGCCTATATGAAAATGAACACTGTAACAAAAAACTCAATATTCAACGTAATTGTTAAAAACCTTTTGACAAAATATTTTAGAGGGTCAATAAAGGTGAACCTGGGTTCGTGTTTGTGAAGATTACTTTTTACATTGCATATCTACGCTCTTATTTTCTATGACAGTCTAACTGAGACATAAGTAAAATCGATTGTCAAATGTTCTGAAAAGGCTGCGTTATTTTCTGTAACTTTATCAATGATTTTGTCAACCATATATGCTATTTGATAGAGCTAGCATTAATTTTCCCATTTGCCATGTGGTACTCTATTTACTAATTCTTTATCACATTCTCGTAGCAAAACAGTTCTTTTTTATTTTAATACCACATAAAAAAGCTTAATTGTTGATTATTTTTTTTAACATTGCTGTACTGTATGAATTGACCAAAAATATATATATCTCTTCCATCTTTGAATGTATGCAGGATATGCTGGTGAAAAGATTTCGGGACTAGGAAGAATCACAGGCCTGGATCCAGCTGAGCCATTCTTCCAGTACATGCCGCCAGTGGTTCGATTGGACCCTACTGATGCAAATTTTGTTGATGTTATTCACACTGACGTTGAATCAATCATATTCATTGCTCAAAGTAAATATGGCTGTTGTCACAGAATTCATAAATGTATAAAGTGAATAATAAAACCCCTTTTTACTAGAACACCCATATACTGAGGAGAAATTTTAAATCCATACCAAAATGAACATATCTTATTATTTCTAAAATATTTTCTTCTCTTTGTTAAAACAGCCATTGGACTAGGATTATGGCAGCCCATAGGCCATATCGATTTTTATCCTAACGACGGCCGAAAACAGCCCGGCTGTAATTCACTGTATCACGTTCCATTCACAGCTCTTACCGATGGGTTGGATCTATTTGAAGGTTAGTTTATGACATGGAATACTGTCAGGTAGCACAATTAGTCAATATACTAAAACGTTTCTGAAAACATCTATCCAAATGCTTTTCACCTATAAATTACATGCGGCTACCCTAAAACGTACAGTACATTTACAGTTATTTGGTTTTTCAAAAGCCTAACTCTATGTGTACATAATGGAAAATAGGATGAAAACATATCTTTATGACCTATATACAGTACTTAACAATGAATTTAGTATACTGATGCAGAAATATATAAAAAATTGAAATTTAAAACTGTAAAACTATGATAGGATAGTCGCAAAGACATATGCTATTATACCGTAGTATTGTAATTATGTTGGGGTGATCGAAAACATTCTAACATTGAATTTGTGGAAAGCTATGTATTTTTCCTTGCCGTTACATACTCTACTACCTACAGAGGAGACAATGACACCCCTTATTGTACTGTATAAGTCAAAGCATAAAAATATGCAACCTGAACAACACTAAGACCTTCTATAAGTTATCTCTTTATCTTGATTTATCGTACATAATTTACACGGGAGTGCAATTCACCTATAGATTGGTCAAACAATAATTCCCTATAAGATTTAGAGTCTGGAGAAGAGATATGGTTGATATGATCAAACTGGGCGTTTAGCTGTAGGAACCTTTACCTCAGCATCTGTAATTGAAGTAAAGTATCAAAGGTTTATGAGGTTTGGTGTGGACCTCTGAATTCATCAAACACCCTCATATATTGTTAGCAAGTATTAAAACGGATGTACATTCCTTTGGGACAATTCTAATCTTGACCTGACTAAGTAATTTGTTTATGTACCGTGCTAACAAGTCATAATAGAGTTTATTCATTTACGATAGTCCTACTAATTAGCTTTATTTACTTCAATTTTCATCAGTTAAAAGACAGATATCTATGTAGGCTATATGTTTATTGATTGTGTTAAACTCTTCGTTATAATGCTGTTTTACTTTAAATTTATTTTCATATTACTCTTATTGTTACTTGGTTTATTACAAAAATATTAACAGTATTTTGTGCACATAGTATGCCAGACGAAATGTTTTCTAGATATTAAAGGATGATTATGATATATATTATAAACATGAATAAAATCCTTATTTCCATGGAATATACTATGCATCTTAAACTCCCTTATTTTCCAGTTAAATATTTGTCATTACCTAATAAATATACAGGAGAGATGAAATTCTAGAAAAACAATATTAGAGCATTTAAAAAATCGTATCAGTAAAATGCAAATTCTTCGAGCTTGCGTTTATTTTGTCCACGAATCTCGCTCAACGCTTACCGGATGCTGTTTGATATCATTAATATTCTTGAAGTGTGAACTGTGACAGTCTCTACGTAAAACTCTTTGTTTCTCTTTTACAGGTTTAGATTCTGCCCAGAAGGAAATCGTCGCCTGCAACCACAACAGAGCACCTAAACTCTTTACGGATTCGATTCGCTCTAAATGCCCTTACATGGCCTTCCAGTGTAATTCTTATCAACAGTATCTAAATGTAAATGTTTAGTTCCTTTTCATACACCCTTCTTGAATCTTATTAGTTTTGAGATATTGCAGTAGAGTTTCTTATAGTAACGTATAAATCTTCAATTGATTTGGGCAAATCTATAGACTCTAATGAAGAATATCTACTTTTTACAATATTGTTTAGGGTAACTGTCAATCTTGTGGTGAGGACGGAACTCAATGCGCCCGCATGGGCTACTTTGCAGACAACTGGCCAGGTGCACAAAATCAGTCATACACCTCCTTCTACCTCTCCACCACTTCTGGGCCTGACTATTGCGGTAAGATTCGCAAGAGGTTTTTATCTTCATAATACATTCTACTGTGCAACTATTGATGTATTTTCTTTAGAGGTGCTACAGATGTAAATGAAATGAACCTAAATCTTAATCTTAAAAGATATCTTGATTAATTTTCCATCCATATGGGATACACAAAATATAAAACAATTATAAAAGTTATAGACCTTTACTTATTCTGCATTTATAATTTTTAAAATTATTGCAATTGTTATAGATACTGGTTGTCTAAGAAATTTCTGGGCTTCAAATGATTTTAAGTCGAAATAATTTGATAGGCTACATGATACTAACGTTTCTTTGTCACAGTATATCATTATCAACTAAAGATTAATCTGGGAGATCCAGACAAAATAGGAGGAAGCCTTCGTGGGAAACTCAAGGTGTCTTTCTTTAACGATGAGGGAAACATTCGAGACTTCGATCTGACTCCTGAGTAAGTTCTCTGTTCCTAAAGTTACCTGTATACCTTTTCACACTAAGCGATAGTAAATTTAGACAAGTGAATCCCTTGCATTGTAAAACAAAAGATGTATAGTTTTACATTCACAGACTTGAGCTTAATATAGGAATCAAAACAATATCTAGAAACTGTTTCACATGGTTGCTATGAATTCCCTCTGCTAGAACGTTAAGTAAAGGATGCCTAAAAGCTGTAAGGATTATTTGACAAACGACCCTGAATGGTTTATTTTGCTACGTCCTTAGTAATTACTAGTATTTCTACCACCAAGTATTTCCGAGTAAGGTTACGAAAATCGGTCTTCACGCAGGTACATTGAGAAATAAAGTGAAATCATAGACAGAATCATATTTTTTTTCTTTTTTTTTTTCAAAATACTAGGTGCATTATTGGAGCGTTAAATTATAAGCCATAACCTTCTAAAATGATAGATAATATTACTTTTTTAGATTTTATACACAAAAATCTAATTTCCCATCTGATTGTAGTTTTGTTTAATTTTGATTACAGAAAGTGGTAGATTATGAAAAGAGTAAAGGTAAATTAATCAGAAAAGTCTTGTTGGCTCATTAAAACTATTTGCATTAATGAAAACAATTCCATAAGAGAATAATATACAATATTACTTTAGTAACATGAAATTAGTGGTCGATTTGCTCTCTAAAATAATTCTGGTTAAGAAAATATCTATCAATCTAAGTTTTTTATTGCATTAATATTAATTTGCTCAAAAAATTATCCAACCATTGTTGAATATATATATATATATATATATATATATATATATATATATATATATATATATATATATATATCCCTTTCTGATGGGGATATCTTAACGTGGTGAAAGAGTTTGTGTATCTCCATGATCAGCAAAGCTGTACAGCTATAGCTTTAGTATATGGGGATAGGATAGGGGGGAGGGGAAGGGGGGATTATGATTAGAAGGATTGGAGGGAAAAGCTTTAAAGGGAAGTTCAGGGGGGGAGGGGGGGGGGGGGCAGGGTGAAAAGATTGGGGCAGGTCGTTGTTGTTGTTGTTGTTGAAGATTATAGCCAATAGTTCTTGTTGAAAAATATAAGGTTGGTTATCTCATAAAGGAAAATTTGAAAAGTTTTTCAGTAGTAGAGAAAGTTGTGGACAGGGTAAGGATGATGGTGGTAGTAGTAAAGGGCCATCATTTCACGGATTGTAGTAGTTTGAAAGTTGGGGGTGTAAGGCCTTTGAATAGTAGGGGAAAGGAGGCAGGTGGAGTTGTCCAACCCTTTACTCACCAGGGTCCCTGCGGAAATTTTTTTAGTAGTAGGTTAACTTTAGAAAATACAGAGGATGATGTGAATGGGGCCTTACAATGAGGGGATGAGATGGTATGATGCGAATTTTGAGGTCTTTACCTTGGTGGAGATAGTCTTGAAAGCAATTGTGTGTGTGTGTCTATTGTGACGGCGCCGAGTAGGGTTGTGAACTCAAAGGCAGGTTAGAAACGACAGAGTTATATTATTGTAGAACTCTCTCCTTATATACAAAACCTCAAGGCAACAGGACATAACAAGTTCACAAGACAGACAATATTACAAAGGAAAAACCAGACATGAATTTTCATGTTAGTTTTAGTGCGAGCGAAGAGCGAAGATACAAGCATAATATATACAAAAGGAATTAAGTACAATTGTGTGAAACACGGTTGGTACATGGCTCCCCCCCTAAAAATGACATACTGTACATGTTAAATAGGGCGCCCTGATCTAGAAAGGCGAACTGTAGGCGGGTCATCTGGCAGAAGATAAGCAGGTTTTAGACGATCAATGGAGACCCAGTCTTCTTTGCCCCGAATGTTTAGGAGGAATGCTTTCGGACTGCGTCGGATCACAAAGAAAGGGCCCGTGTAAGGGGGTGTTAGTGGTGGCTTGCTGGTGTCGTTGCGCAGGAAGACGTGCGTTGCAGAGTGCAAGTCCGTAGGTATGTGATGCTTCGCTGGGGGCTTGTAAGTCTGGCGGCACGGAGTAAATTTTCCCACGACGTGACGTATGCACTGGAGATCGTCGGAGGAGGTTGTAGAAGGAAAAAATTCGGCAGGGACGACCAACGGGTTGCCATACACCATTTCAGCTGCCGAGACGTCGAGGGCGTCTTTAGGAGTGGTCCTTAGTCCCAGGAGGATCCAGGGAAGCTGAGTAAACCAGTTACAATCCTTGCAGAGGGACATCAAAGCTGCTTTGAGGGTGCGATGAAAACGTTCAACCATTCCATTGGCAGCGGGGTTGTAGGCCGTTGTCTGATGTAGGGTGATGCCCAGGAGATTCCCTAATGACGTCCACAATTGAGAGGTGAAAGTGGTTCCCCTGTCAGAAGTAATATGCTCAGGGATACCGAATCTTGAAATCCATCCAGATAGTAAGGCAGATGTACATGAGGCGGACGTTGCGGTTTCCATGGGAATGGCTTCAGGCCAACGAGTGGAGTGGTCGATGACGGTAAACAGGTAACGATGTCCTTGTGATGTGGGTAGGGGGCCTACAACGTCGACGTGAATGTGTGCGAAACGACGCTGAGGTTGAGGAAAGGTGCCCACTCCTGAATCCGTGTGTCGATGTACTTTGGAAGTTTGGCAAGAAGTACAGGCGCAGACCCAATCCTTAGCATCCTTAGAAATGCCGTGCCAAATGAACTTTGCCTTCAGCAGCTGTGCAGTAGAACGGCACGAGGGATGTGAAAGGCCGTGAATGAAATCAAACACCTGTTGGCGCATGGGAGCAGGAATCCAAGGTCGCAGTCTACCAGTACTGACGTCACAGAGGAGGGTGGTGTTGGAGTCTTCAAGGGGAAAGTCTTCCCAACGGAGGGACGTGCAGGATGTCCTACAAGCTTGATACTCTGGATTCTGTCGTTGGGCTTCAGCCAGGGCGTTGTAATCCAATCCCAGTTGAACGGCAGCCAACGTGTTTCTTGACAGGGCATCGGCAACGGGATTCATTTTCCCAGGGACGTATTGGAGGGTGCAATTGTATTCAGCCACGGCGGAGAGATGTCGGCGTTGACGGGCGGACCAGGCGTCAGACTGTCGAGTGAAGGCGTGCACCAGAGGCATGTGGTCTGTGCGAATGACGAAGGGCGTACCTTCTAAGAAATGGTGAAAGTGACGGACAGCCAAGTGCACCGCCAGCAATTCTCGATCGAAGGTAGAATAACCCGATTCTGCCTTGGACAGTTTTCTGCTGAAGAAGGCCAATGGGCGGGGCGAGCCTTTGACCACCTGCTCGAGTACTGCACCAATAGCGACGTCGCTGGCATCGGTGGAGAGAAGGAGAGGGGCGTGTGGGATAGGAAAAGTGAGAGCCGCAGCAGATGATAGGGCCTTCTTTGCATTGCAGAAAGCTGCTTCTTGAAGGGGACCCCACTTCAGGTCCTTTGGCTTGCCCTTAAGGGAGGCGTAGAGGGGAGCAAGAGTGGCGGTAATGGCTGGCAGAAAACGGTGATAATAGTTGATCATGCCCAAGAATTCCTGTAGAGCTTTGACGGTCGAGGGCACGGGGAAGTTCTGAACAGCTGCTACCTTCTCAGAGAGGGGGTGGACACCTTCAGGAGTGATGCGGTGCCCTAAGAACGATACTTCGTTGGCGCCAAAGGCACACTTGTCGTACCGGACTACAAGGCCGTTTTGTTGCAGGCGGTAGAGCACGATGCGCAGGTGACGGAGGTGTTCCTCTTTTGAGGAGGAGAACACAAGTATGTCGTCCACATAACATACACAGAAAGGGAGGTCCCCTAAGATGCCATCCATGAGACGTTGAAACCTTGCCCCAGCATTACGAAGGCCAAAACAGGAGTAATTGAAGGTGTATGTACCAAACGGAGTGGTGATGGCGGTCTTGGGGATGTCTTCTGGGTTCATAGGCACCTGATAATACCCCCTCAGGAGGTCGAGCTTAGAGAAAACCTTCGCTTTGTGCAGGTAGGAGGTCACGTCGGCAATGTTTGGGAGGGGGTAGTGATCCGGTTCTGTTTGCATGTTCAGGCGCCTGTAATCCCCGCACGGACGGAGGGAGCCGTCTTTCTTCAGAACGATGTGTAAGGGCGACGACCATGGGCTGGAGGCCTTTTGGCAAAGGCCCATTTTCTCCATTTCGGCGAACGTCTGTTTGGCGGCTGCCAATCGTTCCGGTGCCAGACGTCTGAATTTTGCGAAGACTGGGGGTCCCGTCGTCTTGATATGGCGATAAATACCGTGCTTGGCAGGAACCGTGGGCGTTTGGCGAAGTTCTGGACGGAAAACTTCCGGGTACGACGTGAGGAGGTGGGCGTAGGCATCCGTGGGTGCGCTGATGTGGAGAGCGAGGTTAGAGGGGGCGGGTTGAAGAGGTGTCGACAAGTACGAGTCTGCGTTGACCAATCGTCGGTGGGCGACATCGACCAGAAGGTGGAAATGAGAGAGGAAATCCGCACCGAGGATTGGAATTGTGACGTCAACAACGAGAAACTTCCAATTGAATTTACCGTTTCCGAACGATAATGTGAGGTTCTCGTAACCGTAGGTGGGTATCGCAGATCCGTTGGCAGCTACCAAGCGGACGTCGGCAGATGTAGACAGACTACGTTGTGCCTTGAAGAGTTTCCTTGACAAAAGAGAACGACAAGCACCCGTGTCTACCAAAAGTCGCACGCCCGTTCCTGCATCCTGTAAAAAGAAAAGATTAGAAACATGGGAGGCCACCGCCACAAGCGATGGCCTACTTATACGTTTTTTTGGCCACTGACAATCTTTGGCACATTTCTTCGCGGTTGCCCCGAATCTGAAGTGGTAGTAGCAAAACTACGGCGGATGGGAGGTAGTAAGTGGCTGTAGAAGTCGTTCGTTGGGGCGCGAGCCATTGGTGGGTGGTGGGCGGCTTTGTCGCCGCTTTGGCACGTCACGGGGTAGGCGTGTATGTCCTACGGCATTCATGTCAGCTTCGGTTGACGTTGAATAGGCATCCTCGTCGTCAGGGGTGGAGGCGTTGATGGAGGTCTTGAAGTGGCTGTCCTTAAGGGCGTCGGCTTTGGTCATCAAGTCCTTTATGGGTAAACTATCGACATCGGGTATGGCAGCGCGTACAGGTTCGGGTAAACGGCGTATCCAAAGGGCACGAAGTAGGTTCACCTCACGAGGAGAGCCGTCTGCGGCAGGTTGAAGGCGAGCGATACTGGTCATTTCCCTGAGGGCAAGCGAAGCCCTTTGGTCCCCCAACGGTTGTTGCGAGAGCTGAAAAAGCTTTGCTATACGGGCGGCTGGCGACGGCGAGTACTGCTGCAGAAGGTATGTTTTGAGGGCGTCATACGCTATTGGGGTGTCTCCTTGTTCACAAAGCCAGTCGGATATTTCTGGGAAGGTGTCCTCGGGTATCGCCGCGAGAACATAATCCGCTTTGGTGGTTGAGCGAGTCACGCCCCTGATACGGAAGTGGACTTCAGCGCGTTGAAATCAAGCAAACGCCACTCCGGTGGCGAACGGTGAAAGTTTCAATGGGGCGTCAGCAACGCCAACTGCTGTAGAGCCTGTAGTAGAGTCCGCCTCCATCATAGTACCAACGATGGAGGGGCGAGGGAGGTGGGGGTGGAAGGCAGTGGGAGCGAGTCGACTTCCGGGGTCTCCAATGTGACGGCGCCGAGTAGGGTTGTGAACTCAAAGGCAGGTTAGAAACGACTGAGTTATATTATTGTAGAACTCTCTCCTTATATACAAAACCTCAAGGCAACAGGACATAACAAGTTCACAAGACAGACAATATTACAGAGGAAAAACCAGACATGAATTTTCATGTTAGTTTTAGTGCGAGGGAAGAGCGAAGATACAAGCATAATATATACAAAAGGAATTATGTACAATTGTGTGAAACACGGTTGGTACACTATGCTTCCGATAATTGTCTTTGCCAGTGTTGCCGTGGCTTGCCCGGCCTGTGGTGTGTTGGTGTCTACCTGTAGATCACCTCTCAGCTGTGCTGTTTCTCTACACTCTAGTCAATAGTGCAAGAGGGCGTGTTGCGGTGTGACATCACAGTGATCACACGGTCTCTGATTGTTGTCCAGGATTTCCCAGTTTGCCTTGTATCTCAGTCTGAGCCTGTGTATACATACAGCCTGTTTCCTTGGGGTGTATCTGTCTATGGGTGGAGGTTCTAGCTCCGTGGCCCATTTGTACCATATGGCAGAGGGAGAGCCATTCTCTATCCACTGTGTATTTCCTTGATTAGGTTGTTCTTGAGCTGTGTCTTTATTCTTTTTTGATTTGTTGCAGTGCAGGCTGTATGTGCATCTGTACACTTTGGATATGTCTGGTGGTTTTGGCTAGTTCATCAGCCTTCTCATTCCCTGGTAACCCGATGTGACTGGGGATCCAGTTTAGAGTTACTAGTCTATATCTTTTATTGTGCTGCTATAGGTGTGATTTGATATCAGCTATCAGGGCCTTGTTTTCTTTATTTATATCCTGTTACAGGGCTTGCATTGAGGATTGTGAATCAGTATGTATGACTACTGGTCCTTCCTCATTTTCAATAGAGTATTTTAGTGCTTGTTGTATTGCAACAAGCTATGTCTGCATGGTGGAGACATTGTTGGATGTCCTTCAGCATGCTATGAATTTGCAGGAGTGAACTGCAGCTCCCGCTGTTTGGGTTCCAGGGTCTACTGTACCATCTGTATAGTAGATTTGTGTCCCTATTGTCTCTGCAGAGCTTATTGCTGCTTGAGCTGCATTTCTTAGTTCCTCTATTTTGCAGTCTTCCTTTGCCCTTGGGAGCTTGGTGTAGCTGAATCTTGCTACTTGCTTTTTCCATGGTGGAATGTGTTGTGCACCCTGCGCTGTGTCTGGGCTTAGCTGTAGGAGTACTTTGGTTAGACTCAGGCTCTTTATGTTGTTACTATGGCCTTTGACATTAGAGCTTCGGGTTTGAACCTCTGGGTATTTTAACAGTTCCTCTCTTACTCTCTTTTTGGTAATTGGGTCTCTGGCTGAGAGGAACATCTTTGTAATTGTGCTTGCATTTCTTAGTGCAATTCTATCCTCAAGGGATGGTAGTCCAGTCTCCATCCGTAGGTTGCACAGTCTTGTCCATATTGGAGCTCCTAGCATGAGCCTCATGGCATTGTTTTGAATTACCTCTACTGCAGCTTTTTGAGTATCCGTTAGATCTGTAAGTGTTGGGGCAGCATACTCCACTAGTGCTCCGGAACAGGCTAGGTAATATTTCTTTTAGACATGCTCATTTGCTCCATCATTGAGTTTGGACATTTATCTCATGGCTGCCAGTATGGCATCCGCTTTTTCCTTGAGATATTTGACTTCTTCCCTAAAGGTGAGTTGTTTGTCTAATATTACTCCCAGGTATGTGTATTTGTCCACCCATTCTAGGGGCTCCGTTCCTATTGTGAGTGGTTACAGGGGGTTTGGGTCTTTAATTGACATAGCCTTTGTTTTGCCAATGTTGATTTTCAGTCCAAGCTCATTGGATTTGTGGCTGATGGCGTTGAGTGCTCTTTGCATTTTGATCATCCTGACTGATCCTCGAGCTATTACACATACATCATATGCATAGATAAATATGTCTACTCCTTCAGGAAGTTGGAGTGAGGCTATATTTTCCATGAGGATGTTGAAGAGGAGGGGGCTAAGAATCCCTCCTTGTGGTGTGCCATTTTCCAATTCGTGAAAGGTAGAAATCACTCCTTGGAATTTGACTCTAGCTTGCCTTCCTAGCACAGTTTTTAGTCCATGCTAGTAGGTGACGTTTAACTCCTTTTTTGGCCACTGATTTCAGCATTGCTGCCGGGCTTGCTAGCTTGAAGGCTTTTTCAAAGTCTATGAAGACTATTGTTGCCTTCTTTTGATTTATGCAGCTTAAAACATCAGTGAGGCATTCAGAAGTACCAACTCCCTCCTGATATGCATATAGCTGCTTGTGTAGGAGGCCAATTTTATATTTCATCCTGTTCAGGACCATTTTTTCTCCTGTTTTTTTCCATACAGGATACTAACTATTGGTCTGGGATTTTCTGGATCCTTTGGCTTTGGGATTGGCTGCGTGTCTTGTTGCCTCCAGGTTTGAGTTCAAGGTGTGTTTTGTTTAATAACCTCAGGAATGCGGTTTCTCCTGCTGGACCCATGTGTTTGATCATTGTGTAGGTGATCTTGTCTGCTCCTGGCACAGTATCTTTTCCTGTCTTGTGTACTGCTCTTAGTTCCTTGACTGTGTATGGAATGTCTGTGTCATCCTGCTGCTGGCAGGCTGTGTTGATCTCTTCCCAACTGGCTGAAACCAGAATGCTCTTGTAGCATTCTGGTTTCAGGGGAAAGATTAGCTGGCAGTGTCCTGTTTGCAAAGGTTGTTGCAATTCTTTCTGCCTCCTCTTGTTGGTGTGGGTACATTTCAATTGGAGTTTTCTTTTTTCCGGCTACTCTGTGTAGCCATTCCCATATGTCAGTTAGAGTTGTGTATCCTATAAGGGTTGAACACCATTCCATCCATTTTTCAATTCTTATTTCATGGATTCTTTGTTGTGTTTCATTTTTGACTGTTTGCAGTATTTCTCTGTTTTCTACTGTGGATCTTCTTCTGTATATTTTTGTGACTCTGTTTAGTCTGATTTTAACCTCCTGACTTCCGGGCAGTAGTACCAAGAGTCCTTATATGTAGGGTTACCTCCTGCTGCCTTTAGGGGCATAGCTCTATTAGCTGCATTGTGGAAAGCATCAACTGGGTCTTTTTCTAGCTGATCTATGTCCTCTGGAGGATTGTAGCTTGCTGCCCATTCCCCTATGGCTAGTCGAAAGCAGACCCAGTCTGCTAGGTCCTGATTCCATCTTGGTGGAGGTGTGGAATTGGAGGTAGTTGTTGCATCTCCAATTCTCTTACCGTGGCAAAGTGATCACTAATCAGGGTTGAGTACACTTGCCATCTGGTTAAGTGTCTTATTGCTGTTGTAGGAAAGGTCAGATCCAGTCTGCCTCCTCTTAAGTGTGTAGGTTGCCCTGTGTTTAGGAGGGCGACTCCTTCCAATTCCTCCAGGGCGAAGGCTATGTGTTCCCCTGGGGGGTTTGTCATTGATGGCGATGCTAATATAGGGTGATGTGCATTAAAATCCCCACATATAATTGTTGGTGTTCTTTCTGCATGAACAAAGAGTTCTGTTAGCTGTAGCTCTCCTGTGTCCTCCCTGTTCATTTTCCTGTATATGTTGTATAAGTCCACTTTTTTGATTCAGTAATGTTATTGTTACTGCTAGAGTCTCTACATTGTTACCACAAGTAATTGGGTTGTGTAACCTTGTTGTTGATATAGTTGTTTTGACTAGTGTGGCTAAGCTTTTGTCTGTACCTATCTGTGGTGTAGTTTAAGCGTTGTAACCTGCTATTCTGAGGTTTTTTCCTGCTTTTAAAAATGTTTTTTGTAGCAGGATTACATCTATATCCTCAGTTTTGCATACTGCAATCAGGGAGGACATTTTTGGTCTTACACCAGCTGAGTTCCAGTTAAGAACTCTTACTCCTGCGTGTAAGTGGGAGAGAATTGTCTTGGGTCCCTAGGGGCAAAGGCAATTGCCTTGACCTCAGAGGATGAAGTGGATGAGGGGGATGAGGTGAGAGTGGATGAAGTGATGGTGGATGGGATGAGTGGGATGATGGGGGTGGGATCTGGTGTAACGGATGTGGAAGGTACAGGTGATTGAGGTGATGGAATAATAGGTGTGGAGGTTGAGATGTGAGAGGTGATCTGGATAGCATGAAAGGGGGATGGGGAGTACTTGGGTCTGGAGACGAAGCCCATCAGGACTTGTTCAATGCTAGCTGCTATGGCTTCAGCATTGATTTTTCCAGTCACGGTCTGTGTGACTAGATCAGTTAGTTTTTCCCTTAAGACCGTGGTTTTAATGAAAATTGTTCTAGGCATAGGTTTAGGTGCCTGAGTTGTAGGCTTTGGAGCTCTAGAGGAGGACCTAGCTCTAGAGGTTTTCTTTAGCTCTTCTTGTGTGTAGAACCTTCTTCTGGGTAGAGGTTTGGGGGCCGTCCTTCCTCTTGGTTCTTCTCTTCTTTCCTTGGGGAGGGCAGCAATAACTCTTGCTACCCTTTCAGGGCATCCCCAGGCCATTGTTGTGTGTCTCTTCTTACAGTTTGGGAACTTGGGTATTCTTGGTATGCCAGCAGCCTTTTTATCTATGCACTCTAGTGTTGGGTGCCTTTGGCTACACACTGCACAGGTTGGGACCTTTGCCTGGTATTGGTCTTTGTGATGTCCAAGTTTTTGGCAATTGTAACATCTTAGGGGATCTGGGTAATATTTCTTGACCCAGAAGCTTCCGAAGATGCCTAGGTCCACTTTCTTGGGGCGAGGTCCTTTGAAGGTAACAAGCATGGCCTTAGTTAGAAAACCAGCCTTGTTGGTCATTCGCTCTGCCACAGTGATGTTGGGCATTTTCAACAGATGGCTTTCCATCATAACAGTTGGGTAGCCTACCACAACTGCCTTCTTTATCTTTTCTTCCTCCTTGAGCTCTTGTGGCCTGATGTCGGAGGTGCTCCTTAAGGTGATCAGGGTTCTTGCATCCCTGGTGGAGATGGTCCACTGGCCCTGTCTATTTGGTTTGGCAACCATTTGAATGTTTTTGTGTTTCTGCTCGAAGGTTGCAATAGCCTTTAAAGCCTTAGAAGAGTTTCAAGCCAGGACTCTGAAAAAAATATGTTTTGTTTTCCCGAGTTGGCTGGTGTCTGTTCCCAACAGTGGTGGTGTTGTTCCTTTGTCCATCATCCTGAGCATTAGGCCTGGTGTCGTTGTTGGGGTTATTCCGTCTTGGCTGTTTTTTGCGACGGCTAACCTGGGTCCATTCTTGGTTGTCATGTTCATCCGAGTCCGTTTCCTGTTGTGTTTTTTTTCGGTTCTTAGGGTCAGTAATGCAAAGGGTCAAGTCTGGATGCATTTCTACTTCAGCCGCAGCCATGGCTTCAGTTCGATCTCGTATAGGTCGTCAACAGGTCTCCAGGACAAGTCCTTGGTGGGTTGGAAGGTGAGGAGGATATCGAAGATAGATAGTGTGCCTGGTGGGGTTGTCCAACCCTTTAAGCCCTAGGGCCCCAGACAAAGTTATAGTGAGAGTTGAAAAACGAAAAACAGAATCTGAAATAGAATGGTTAACGGGGGGAGGCTCTAACTATCCTACTAATAGAGCAGTGCTTAAACTATCTCTGTTTATCTAGGTACAACCTGCACAAATAGCAGCTGGGGGGCCTCCTTACTGCTTTCCAGCACTAAGACGGCCCAGCAGTCTACTCCTGCAGGTAGGGAGGTTTAGGGAATAAAACACAGTACTCTCCCAAATTTATTTTATTGAAACTAAGTCCAAACACCTATCCCTATCATTGAATTCCTGGCTTATTTACGCCAGGTTGCAAGGTCCTATCACTATTATCTAGCACCTAGCACCTTGGCTTATAGGCGCCAAGCCTAACAGCCCTATGCCACTAGCCACACACGGCGAGAGTAGGAAGTTTTGACCCTTGGGTCCTGCTTCAACCGGAGTTTTCAGACCACAACAGCTACCGGATTTTCCACAGGAGGATCTGTTAGTAATTGGAAAGGGTTAAGATAGTCAGAGACAAAAGCCTAACTAGTCAAAAGTATCTCCTTATAAAAAGGGGGATGATACCAGCCAATTTTTGGGGCGAGACCCTTTGCAGTAGCGCTGAAAGGCGCCCTACAGCAGCCCACACAGTAGAGGGTAGCACAAGGCAGCCCCTACAGGCTGGTATCCAGGCGAAATCGGCGGCGAAAACGTCGGCGAAATCGGTGGCGGCAGCGGTAATCTCTGCAGGGCAGCTGAAAATTTCGGCTGAGAAACTCTGCCGAAAAATTCAGCTCCGTGGAGAGGCAGCAACCAGCAGCAAGGGAGAGGCAGCAGGGGTCAGCAGTCGAGGCAGCAAGCAGCAGCAGCAGCAGGCAGAAGGTCCTTTCTCAGTGGGAGCTGAGTGAGAACTGGGGTGGGGCAGGTCCAATAGCTCTTTTTTGTGACATCCTGCCTTGTGGACTTCCAGGAGGTGAGTTCTCTTGCAAGCTTCCGAGGGACTTATGTTTTCATGATTATTCCTTTTCTGGGGCTTGTTTAATTGTTTTATTTCAATACTCTGGATTTCATTCTTCCTGAGCAATGAAAGGATCTATCCTTTTCCACCAGGAATGCTCGTTTTGAGTGTCTTATTTCCTCACTCGTTGTTGCAAGTTTTGGGTAAATGTTTTTGAATCTTTCCTAGGCTTCTGTGACTTTTCTGTGGTACCTGA
>NC_090739.1:48874775-48902275 GCF_036898095.1 Palaemon carinicauda
TGGCATTGGGGCGTTGAGTTCATATCTTAATAGCAAGTAAAGGAGATTGCTGGTCAGTCTTCATAAACCACTTAGTACTTAATCTAATTTTGATCTCAATTAATGTATGAATAGAAATGTTATTTTGCTTATCAGGGGTCTGAATATTTGATGAGGTGAACTTTTAGTTCAGCAAGTCTTCTTTCTAGGAATGATTATAATCTCTGATTAGTGTTACGATTTAGCAAAAGATTATAGTAAACCATTAATTAATACTATTGTAACAAATTATAAGCTCACAAGAGGAATAGTTTTTATATATAGATATAAACATAAATCACTGCTCTTGAATCGAATTGGAAGGAAAATTATATTTGTTGATATCATATAAGCGTTGTATTAGAAAAAAAGGGTACTTGAAGTGAAATTGGAGATATAAAGAACCGAGGACGAAATGGGAAAAAGAATATAATTATAGTTCTCAAGTTATAAACTACATTGTATTCTAATTAAATCATAGACTTAGTTGAGTAATTATGAATAAAATGATGCAATCATAACTTAAATATCTTTTTGTGGATAGTTTTTATAAAGGTACATTGATATATTTTACTTAAAATCTACAAGAAAGAAAAAGGAAACACCTCCCATATGATTATTTTAGGACTGGAATTTTTTTTTTAGATTAATTCTATGGTACAAAGAAATTTAACATCACTCCAGTAAAAGACCCAATTCCGTTGCATTCCTGAGACACACTACGAAACAATCAGTTGAGTGTCAGATGCTGCTCATTTGTCTCATGGTAAACCACGTAATTGCAATCACTAGATCAAGAAAGTATTAAGATAACGATTGAGCAGCGAATAGTACTTCTTCAGTGGTTAACGGATCTCCAACTGATATAATAATTTTAAAAATAAGGCCACGAGGGCACATCACGATGGAGAGAAAGATTACCTGACATAAAGGAGGGGAATGGTCCATGTTTAAGTAAAATATTTTTAGTTTACTACTGTTAGAATGGTTGGCCAATTATGAAGTAGCCATCAATGGTATCTAATGTCATTTTTATCCTAAAAATATGTACACAACTGAGTGAAGGTATCTATCGAAACGGTTATTTTTTTCTGATTATTATGTCCACATAACAGTCTATCAGGATGAGCAATTTCCCCAGATGTTATTTAAATCTCCCAAGTTTAATTTTTGTTTTTAACGTACTTTAAATCACTGTTAATAAGCGTTGATTACATTGATATGACAGCTGTAATATTCTGTTACCTTTCAGTTATTCGAGAATGTTCAGTACTTACCTCATTTGATTCTAGTCACGGGTACCCTTCAATGGTGGAGTTTAAAGTTTGAACCAAAAATGTTCTGTGATGTAGTGGCGACGACACCTTTATTCGAAGTGGTCATCATTATACATTTTGATGATCTTTAAAAAGCACGGTCATCCATTATAAAAGAGTTATACCAATAAGCCAGTTATATTATACTATCCTCTGAACAAGATGTCAATGACTAAGTACTGAAAAGTGAGCCTCATGGCTGGAATATTAAAGTGGCTAACAAATGTTACTTATTATCATGATGTTGTTGTAGATTCTATAATTTCCATGATTTTGTTTGTGGAAATCCTACTGCGTATTGGTGTAAAATATACCATTTATGGTTCGTTAGCTCTAAGTGCGATTATTATAATTTTTTATATTCGTTCCTTGGGTATTATTAATAGTATAGAGATAACCACAATAAGGCTAAGCAAAAGCTGTTTTATGACTTACTTAGCTGTGATTGTCATTAGGTATAAGACTGCCTGTATTGGAAATGTTTATCAAAATGTAATATGTGAGCACAGAGAAATAAAAATCATCTGAGAAAATGAAAACTAAAGATTATAAACGATCAGATGATTGTTACGCCATTAATTATTTAATCATTAAACAAAGCATTTCATTAATTGTTTAAACTTATGCAGCCCCTTAATGTTTTTTTGTTTTTGTTTTGTTTTGTTTTGTTAACTATGCATGCTTTCAAGGACATATAAAAAGGAATATTGATTCACATTTAAGTCTATGAAACAAACAGTAAAGATTAAAGCTTAAGTCATTTGCAACCCGAGTTTGATTATTTTTTAGAAACGTGTCTGCCCCAGAGAAGGTTCCCGACGTCTTTGTGACTAGACAATCGATAGTCCGTTGAAATAGTTGTATTAAAAACAGAAAATAGTAAAGTGAGATTTTTGGTTGATTTACAAGAACTAAACAGTATACTAAGGTTGCTTTTTTTTAATTAGAAAAAAATGAGACCATCAAATCTGTTGGAGTTAAAGTTAAAAAAAAAAAAAATGTATCTTTATGTAGATTGAAAGAGTGGAGTGTATTTAAGTTACCTTGAAAACAATATGTTTTTTCTCGTAAACATTCTTGACCGTGGTCAGTAAATTACCAGTAAAACATATAAATTCTTCGCAGACAGATAATCAGAAGCTAGGTTCATACCATGTTTTGGTTGTGATATCATTTACATAATATTTCAATTGAACTGATTAATGGTTAAAGGAAAAACTCAAGTTTATATGTAAATGCACCCATCTAAAACAACCCAGGATAAGAAAATAAGATTGGCGAAGATATGGCAACTTTGTAAATGAGAGTTGAATGATTTGAAGATAAGCTTCAGAGGTTATGAACTCAAGGTTACCATCAGTAAATGCTAAGAAACAAGCAAAAGATTTTTGAAAATTATTTCTTGGAAGCAAAGTCTTTTCATCTTGATGGTGGTGAGTCGTTAGTGTGCAAGTATAACTTGAAAGCATCATATTCTGCTTTATTCCTCTTTACATAGTAGATAATTACATGGAGAATCTTACACAACTGATCAGTTTAAAATCACAATAAAAAAAAATTCACAATAAAAAAGATAGTCACTGAATCACTTCAACTCAACAGTGTTAAAATGAATGAAAATATTATTTTACATTTACATTTCAATCACAAAGATGTCATGCACCTTTTTTATTTGTATATATTCATCTCTTCATTTACGCGAAGAAATATTCATTGGTAATTTAACAGGTATGAAATTGTAAGATATTTATGTAGCCTTTGAATACTTTCTTCTCATTTGCTGTTATATTTTATGTTTCTGATAAAATGTTACTATTGTTATGTGCACCATTGTCTCAAATAAAATGTACATTCTTTTATATACATATTTTAAACTACCTCCAGTGGATAAGCCCGTGTCAAGGTTCGTCATTCATAAATGAGTGAGCAAATATAGAATTAAATAGCTGGGTTTCGAGACATATATTATTTGTCTCTACTCATATATGAAATATACTGAAAGGGCTCAGCAAGTCATAATCAATTTTTATTTGTAAGCACAACTCAAATATAAATTTATCATAGAATTTTGCCTATGCAATACCCACGATAAAAAATTCATGCACATTTACGTGAATTCTTCTGAAATACCTTACGGCTTTACATCTCTATATAACCGTGTCCTTACAGGCGAAAGGGCGTAGGTTTTCTTAATTCTAAGGGGTGGAGATTTACCATCCCAAAGAGTGAAATTTGACTCCTACAGAGTTGACTTGAATAAATTAGGACGAGATAAAATGTAATGTATAATAAATGTAATTGATAAGAAAATAAAATAGATATTCAAATTAAGATGAATAGATATTTAGATTTCATCTATTAAACATACTGTATGTTACTTAGATATGATAAAATCTTAAAAAACTGAAAAATACTTGGAATCCTGTAAAACGTCAGATAACGTTTTCTAACCATATACAGACATATATATATATATATATATATATATATATATATATATATATATATATACATATATATATATATGTATATATATATATATATATATATATATATATATATATATATACACACACACACACATATATATATATATATATATATATATATATATATATATATACACACACACACACACACATATATATATATATATATATATATACACACACATATATATATATATATATATATATATATATATATATATATATATACATATATATACATATATATATATATATATATATATATATACTTATATATATGAGTATATATATATATGTATATATATATATATATATATATATATATATATATATATATATATAGTATATATATAAATATATATATATATATATATATATATATATATATATGCGTGTATACATATATATATATATATATATATGTGTGTGTATATATATATATATATATATATATATATATATATATGTGTGTGTATATATATATATATATATATATATATATATATATATATATATATATATATACATATATATATATATATATATATATCTATATATCTATATATATATATATATATATATATATATATATATATATATATATATATATATATATATATACACACACATATATGCTATGTAATTATGTGGGTGTAGGTCTGAGTGTTTGTGTTTCCATTAGACAGCGTTTTTTCTTTGCTTTATATTTTAAGTATTCGGCTATTATACAGTTGATAAAATAAAAATCACCATTAGTGACAAAGCAGAATCATAGAGATTTCTGTATCACATAATTACAGTAATCAATCAAATACGATCAATGCAGCAATGTCAAAAATAGACGAAACATTACGTCAGCTTCGACTGGCGCCTCTGGAGCCTCTGGCGCCTCATACGTGATGTTTAGACCCTTTTTCTGTTTTCAACTTGGTCGATGCAGGCAAGGAGGGCGGAGGCTACAGCCAGGAGATCGTTGGGCGTTGACTCCTATTCAAAGAAGGGACCCATACCCAGGACCCCCCAGGCAAGATGGCACCAACCCCCCAAGGCACCCATGGATCACGCCGCCCTGGCCTACTACGCCTTTGATCAGTTTGAAGAGAGCCACAAATAACGGCTAACGTCCTGCACCGTTTGAGCCCGGGATAGAAAGCTAAGAAACTTGTAGTTTTTGTTGTAATGTTAACGTAACTTATATTTGGTCTCCCGGTGCTGTAGTCTCCATATATGCCCTAACCTGGATGTGTATTAAATACTTGTAAGAGCACTCATTCAGTATTCATTTAAAGTAATTGATTTATATTGACTGTTTTTCGCTGCCACTGATGATTGACTTAATTAAGTTATTACAAGTGCCCCATGACTGTGTACTCGCTATTTGGAAAATACATTTATAGTTAAAAGAACAGAATCGCATCTGTTTTATCCCTGTCTCCTTGAATTATTCTTATTGAATTGTTTGCCCGTGGTTTGGGACAGCAAACTATATTTTTGGGCTCAGGCCATGTCGTCCTGATGGAAGTTCCTAAAGGGTAGCTTCCTAGGGTATATTTGACTAAAGTGATATTCCCAGAGAATTTTACCTTAAGGTATCCAGAATTCTAACTCCTGGAGCGAATATCCCTAAATAATCTCACAGGGATATCGCATAATATCAGAGGACGTATTCTTGACACGTCACATAGCTAGCTTCACCCCGAACAGTATTAACGCTTCGAGGGGTTACAGTGACAAGAATCTGAAACGAGAATGAAAAGAGAGCCGCTCATAAGGCATCTCTCCTATTCCGTTTCCAGTGTGTATCTGATGAAGGCGGTAGCCCCCTCTTCATTCCTTTTTGTATAGCTCTACTACTCGGTGTTTTCCCTGTGTTCTCTCGTTATTTTGGATTCAATTCAACATTTTGATGACTTCTCCGGCCTCTGCTGCCTCTGGAAAGTTGAGTATTATGTTTACTGTGTATAAATGTAAGCTCTTGTCGTTTTGAATTAAATCAAAAGAGCTGTTGCCTACCGGAGGCATCGTGGATGCTATCGCTCGCTTTGGGTCATTTAGTTAGCTAGAGCGACGTTCCCGGTTTGTTATGCTTTAATAATCTAGCTATTTATCTCCTCTAGGAATGCTTATATAATGCCGTTAGTTTTTAGTTCGGTGATATAAGTAACCGATCTTGCCCTTCGCGAGGCTTAGTAGGCTAGGCGTCTGGCCCTAGTACTTTCATGCATGATATAAGTTTTTCCGAGTGTTATTTTATTGAAGCTATAGGCAAATATTTTATACATGTAAGATATTGTTGAATGTTCTTTCCAAGATTGTATACGAGAGAGTTTCGGTGAGTTAGGTAATCGATTCTCACCACACCTAGGCTAGTATCCTAGGTACAGTAGTATACTTTCGCACATCCCCGATTGTTCTTTTCTCCTCCGGAGGCTAAGCTCAATCCCTCTCTCCCTCTGAGTAAGCCTTAGGCTTAATCCTAGCAGTTTTATCTCTATAATAATTCAGGTATAACTATACTAGGACATGTCTGTCCTGACCTGATAACCAGAGTGACTGGTTTTTTGGGTTAGGGCAGAACATCAGAGTTTCTAGTCTGTGGTCTGCTTCTTCCTAGTATAGAGAATGGGTCTCCTTTGCTAGGTTAGGAGCGGATATAAGAAGCTTTGCTTCCATAGTCCACGTCTGAAGGATTCTGTATGAGATGATTCCTTCCTCTAGTGGTCAAGCAGACTGTCCTGTGTTGTTTTTCTCGGGCTGGAGAATGAGTTTTCTCCGTTGCCTGGCGAAATAACTTCACCTAACTTTGTTCTGGCTGGGAGGAGGATAGCAAGTATTGCCAGTCTTCCTCCCTAATAGACAACTCTAGGTTAGGATGAGCTTCCCTAACTGCTGAGTGTGTCTCTTGCTAGAACGAAGTTTATAGGACCCTTATCCCTTCCCCACCTCTCTTTCTTTTATTATCTTTTGGCCGCAGTCCTACTTCCGTACCTAGTATAGGTTAGGATGGAGGACCAGCTCGGCTCTCTGCCGGCCAGCAATTACGTGTCGGCCGGCAGAGACCCCTTGTTCTTTGCAGAGTGAGCCCCAGACCTCCCTTGGTCTTCCTTCCATGTCTGCCGGTAGAGTCCGGCAGGCTATGGATTCTTTGGAAGCCTGAATGCTACATTCTCCCCTTCCATAAGTTCACTCTTTCTGGATGGAAGGTTGTATGGCAATGCCACCCTATAACCTTACATCCAAACTTTTTCTCTTACTAGTGTTTTGTTCCCCTACCCCGGCTGCCGGTTTAACAACCGGCAGACGGGCAGTTGGAAGTTCTCTGGTTCTTAGCCACTGTCGGCAGGGATGGGTATTGCTACCTTTGCCTGCCGGCAGTGGAAACACAGCCCGAATCTGCTGGCCACTACGATTAGCAGCCGGCAGCCGGATATTAGTGTTTTCAGCTGCCGGCTGGCACACATTTGCAAACCAGTGACCTGCCGACTATTAGTTAAAGGTAGTATATCTTTGAACTATATGGGGGTAAATGCCGGCCAACACGTGCTGGCACGTGCAGGCCGGCACAGCAGCATACGATGTACAGTGGTTTCTATGTTTGTAGTGTAGTACACACTGCATTAATAAACTACAGTACAGAGTTTGTTGTAACACTAAAGTTCTTCCAACATACTTAATGTTATCTTGTACAGCCTTTTGTTGGGACCGTACAATATATAGAAAGTGAGTTCTTTCTGTATTCATTCTATCCCGTGTATTAAAACTTTATTTCAAGGAGTGAGCTACACCTTAAATTTCCGTTTAGGAAATTACATAAGGTATTCTAGAATAGAATTAACCTTAGTTTTAATATTTTGGGAGGTTACAGCAGTTGGCTGGGCAGGAAATACAAGTATGTGCCTTTCCTTCTTTCGTTTTAGCTTTACTGTGTAAGCTACATGTTTCAACATAAGTGAAAAGCCTTCACTTGATACTCATGGATTTTTATTCTCTTTACAGGAGGACCATCCGAAGTGCGGGAGTGTATTCTGCAATGTCTGCAGTAAGTATTTCTGTCGACATCAGTTTTGCAGGAGGCATGCAGCATGCGCAGCCTCCAGAGGTGATCTCCGGTATTGGGACCCTCAGGTTTGTACTGTATGTTCTAACCTGATTACCGAGGCTTTTGACAATCCTAAGTCGATGGAGTCAAGGGATGCTGCCAGGGAAAAGTTACGAACCTGGGTGAGGGGTTTTCAGAAAAACACCTCAGGCCCCTACCTTCCAAATGAGAAGATGAGGGCATACCTTTTCCCTAAAGCATAGGCTGATGTAGTCATTCCTCATCCTCAGGTGGAGATACCAACTGCCCAGAATCCGGTAGATTCTGAAGTCTCGGCCGCCCTTCAAGACATCCAATTGGACGATAGGATGTCGGAGGTGTCGGATTCTACAGAGAAAGACCTTCTAGGAGAAGATCAGGAGGAGGAGCTGTCTCAGGCTCCTCAAGTAGAAGAGGAAGAAATCAACGAGATGTCGGTTACATCGGTTCCGGACCCAGAACCTGTTCCCTGTACATTGTCTGCTATCCCAGATGATCTGGGAAAGACTCTTTCTTCTATTGTTAAGATGATCCAACAAATTCAAAGAAAGAATGATGAGAAGGAAGCTGCAATGAAACTGGAGATACGTAGACTTGCAGCATCACGTGGGCCCCAGAAGCGACTCAACGTGAAGGATCTTCCTTTGTGCTCGGACACCAATCCTTGGAGGTATACCGAACACATGCCAATGACAACCGGGAAGATCGTGATATCAGAGAAGTTGGGAGCAATTCCCCTGGAAGAAGTGGAATTTTGGCCCAACAAAGATTCTTATCCGGACTGCTATGTCCGTCTTAGGAAGGAGCCAGCCTCAGAGGAGGAGACGGAGCCGAAGGAGGTCATAGTTCTTGACCATAGTAAAGCACAGGCGTTACTAGCGGGCTCCATGAAAGAGAGGGGCTTCACGAACTCAAAGGTGCCAGCCTTGAGTAAGAAGCTTCCCTCCTTTGTGGCCTCTCCAACCAGAGCCTTTCCCTTCATGGAAAAGGGATATAAGGCAGCCTTAAAGGCGGTGGAGGCAGGGAAAACATGCCCCTCCTTGGAGGAGTGCAAGCTGTTATCTCTGACCTTGCCCTTGGACCAAGAAGACTGGAAGGACGTCCACCTTACCTTCTCAGTCGGGAAGCTGGAAGCTGTTATTGCTGAACGTCAGTTTGGTGAGGAACTTCCAAAACTGTCGGATGTTCTCTTGCGCAGAGAGCAAGAGACGAAGGAAAGACTTGCGGCATCGATGTCGTTGCAAACGACATTAGAAACGATGGCAAGTGACCCCAAAAACCAGGACATGTTCATGGTAGTGGCCAAAACCCATCTGGCTACAGTTACGAAGGATCTCTATAGCTTTATTAAAGCTTGGAGAGCCTGTAGAGAGTTCGTGCTCGCCTCGGCTGCGGTGAGACACGAACCAAGGAGACTGATATCCTCTTGTATCTGGGGTAAACACCTCTTTCCCATTGAAGTGGTTAAAGAGGTAGTAGACAAGGCCACCACAGAGACTAGGAACCTTCTCAAAAAGTGGGGCTTAGATCTTAAGAGAAAGTCTTCTCCAGATGAGGGTCCCCAACCCAAGAAGAAGACAAAAAGGCCTAGGCCATCCTCTCGGCCAGCTAAACACTACCGACAGCAAAAACAACAACTTCCTGTGATCGGGGTGCCTCGGATAGTGGCACAACCTCCAACTACGTACCAGCTGGTACCTCAACAAGTGGCGACACAGTCGCCAGTTTTTAACCCAGCCTTCGAAAGGCAGACTTCTTCCTTTCGTGCAAAAGCTAGAGGAACAGCCAGAGGTTCTTCTAGACGCCCTTCAAGAGGAAGGGGATCCAGGGGAGGACGTGATCAAGGTGGCAAGGCCTCAGGTCCATAACAGCAGAAGTGAGATAATTCCAGTAGGAGGGAGACTACAGCTATTTAGGGATCGCTGGACCTTCGATCCCTGGGCCCACAGCCTAATAAAGAATGGACTAGGTTGGAGCTGGAGCAGTCCTCCACCTCAATTTCCTCAATTCTTCCAACACTCAACCCCCGTTCTGGAAGAATATGTCCGAGAGCTCTTAGACAAAAGAGTAATCCGGAAAGTGAAGTCCATCAAATTCCAAGGAAGGCTGTTTTGTGTTCCAAAGAAGGACTCAGAAAAACTCAGAGTCATTCTAGACTTGTCGCCACTCAACAAGTTCATAGTGAACTACAAGTTCAGAATGCTCACACTTCAACACATAAGGACCCTACTGCCCAAAAGGGCATATGCTGTTTCTATAGACTTGTCAGATGCTTATTGGCACGTTCGAGTTAATCGTCACCTCTCCTCCTACCTAGGCTTCAAGTTACATAGATAACTTTACGCCTTCAGAGCCATGCCTTTCGGGCTAAACATAGCCCCAAGGATTTTCACGAAGCTCGCGAACACAGCCTTCCATCAATTACGCCTAAAGGAGGTCCAAGTAGTAGCCTACTTGGACGACTGGCTGGTGTGGGCAGCATCCAGGACAGAATGCTTGCAAGCTTCTAAGATAGTGATCCAGTTCCTGGAACATCTGGGATTCAAGATCAACATCAAAAAGTCTCGACCTTCTCCAGCTCAAAAATTTCAGTGGTTGGGAATCCACTGGAATTTGGAGTCACATCGACTTTCCATTCCTGGGAAGAAGAGGAAAGAAATAGCAGGATCTGTCAAGAGACTATTGAAATCCAAACGGATATCAAGACGCGAACAGGAGAGAGTGCTGGGCTCTCTACAGTTTGATTCGATAACAGACCCAGTGCTAAGAGCACAGCTAAAGGATGCAACAGGAGTCTGGAGAAAATACGCATCAAACGCGCGAAGAGATCTAATAAGTCCTCTACCGACTCGACTGCGAACGCTTCTCAAGCCGTGGTCCAATGCCAAGCAGTTGAAGAGATCAATACTTCTTCAATCTCCTCCCCCATCAGTAACTATGGGCTGGGGAGGTCACTCTCATCAGAGGAGAGACTAAGGAGCTTGGTCCAATCTTTTCAAGTTATTTCACATCAACTTTATAGAAGCCATGGCAGTTCTTCTGACACTAAAGAAAGTATCTCCTCGCCACTCGACCCACATAAGACTGGTTCTAGACAGCGAGGTGGTAGTGAGATGCCTGAATCGACAAGGGTCGAGGTCACCTCAAATCAACCAAGTGATGTTGGCCATATTCCGTTTGGCGGAATGGAAGAAATGGCACCTGTCAGCAGTTCACATTCAAGGGTTCCCCAATGTGACAGTGGACGCTCTATCCAGGTTTACACCTATAGAGTCAGAATGGTCCCTTGACGCAGGATCGTCCTCCTTCATCTCGAGCCAAGTCCCGGAGCTGCAGATAGACCTCTTTGCGACGAAAGACAACAAGAAAATAGATTGTTTCGTGTCCCCATAGAAGATCTGCTGGCGGAGGCAGTGGACGCTATGTCCCTAGACTGGAACAGATGGTCCAATATTTATCTGTTCCCTCTGCACAACCTCCTTTTGAAGGTTCTCGATAAGCTGAGATCCTTCAAAGGGAAAGCAGCAATAGTGGCCCACAAGTGGCCAAATAGCGTGTGGTTCCCTCTGGCATTGGAACTACGACTAAAATTCGTACCGCTACCGGATCCATCCCTGTCTCAGCGAGTACAGAAGTCGACTGTCTTCGCTCCATCACAGAAAACACGGAACCTACATCTCATGATTTTCTCTCCTTAGCGATGAGTAAAAGATTCGGTGTTAAAAGTCAGTTTAGACTTTTGGAGGAAACCAGAAGACATTATGAGGCTTCAAGGAAGAAATAGATATCCTTTGTCAAGGCGAAGAAACCAAAAGAAATCTCGACAGATTCCTATTTATCATTCTTTATTCACCTTCATGAGCAAGGTTTAGTAGCCAACACAATTCTATTGTTCAAGCCTGCATTGACAAGTCAGATACCATATGCTTTACAGGTCGACCTTTCTAACGACGTTCTCAATGAACTACAAAGGCCCATGCTGGGCTTAGCCCTTCAGCGCCTCCAAAGACTCTTTACATGGTCATTAGATATGATTCTCCATTGTGTATTAATAATGAACAATGAGGAATGCGCTTAGAAGGATTTGAATTTAAGTCATATTTCTGTTTGTACTCGCTTTGGGGGCCAGAGTTAGTGAAATAGTGGCTCTCTCTAGAGAGGAAGGCCACGTCCAGTTCTTGGAGGGAGAACTGAATCTATTTCCAGACCCAACGTTTCTTACCAAGAACAAGCTACCCACCAACAGGTGGGGTCCCTAGAGAATTTGCCCTCTGAAGGAAGATGCATCTCTATGTCCAGTGGAGTGCCTAAAGGTCTATCTTCATAGAACTTCAGACTTTATGGGAGAACAGCTGTTCAGAAGAGAAACCCTGGGTTCAAAGTTATCTATAACTAAGGGCGAAAATCACCCGTGTTATTCGCAGAACGGATCCAGACAGTACAACCGTTAGTCATGATCCGAGGAAAGTTGCCTCTTCCATAAAATTTCTTTAATTATATGGACTTTGAACATCCTTGTTTGTACACCAGCTGGTAGTCATCCAAGGTGTTCTTTATGCACTATGCGAAGCAAGTGGAGCAACTTAAGAGGTCTGTGGTAGCAGCAGGTAGAATTCTTTAACCTTCTGTTTTAAATCTGCGAAGAACAGTGTAATTAATTTAGGACGATTAATTAAGAGGGTGCGTGTGTAGTCACTGTATGTTACTACACACTGAGCGATAGGCCGCGAAAGTGGCCTTAAAAACTGTTCCATTGACGTCGGTGAACTATAGCATAATACGGACACTTGTGCCAAGCGTTTTTTACGCTAGTGTAAATAAACAGTATACAGACTATATCATTATTCATAATAATTCAATTGAAGTGGCAAATCTGTTTCCTAGTAGACGAAACAATATTTTCTGTTGACTGTTTTTCTTTATGCTTTAATGCATATCATCCACATTTTATAAATTTTATAAATGTTGATCTGATATGTACGTTTATTAAATTTTTATAAACTAGTTCTTATTCGCCCACACTCATTTTATTAGAAATGTACTGAGCATTAAGATTAAAATATGGATATTTTTTATCATGGTATGTCTTTTAAGACTGTTCCCTGATTCAAGCAAAAGTCCACTCACTTTAACCCTTCCTTAGGAAGGGTTGACGTGGTACCCTAACGGGATAGTGGCAAAGAGGCAAAATTTGTTCCTATGCGGATATAACCATTATCCAATAGTTAATAAGAGTAGTCACATTGGGGAAGGTGTCACAAATTCATACTGACATTGGTGACTCTTATACAAACTTTGCTTTATAATGTATTGGGCGAGACCACTATACAAGCTTGTCATTTTGTCATCCATAGTTATTATGTACTCCTCGAGATTTTTCCAGAGTCTAGTACGACTCTTCCCTGTAGGGGGCAGGAAGCACTAACATAGTTCATGCTTAGATGAAATGATGTATGACGGTAACATCATAGGTCTCTAGGTCTAGACGGACCAGGAAAATACTTTCTTGAGAGTACGGCACCGATTGAGAATCCACAGATACAGTAATGCTCTGGTAAACTTCCGTCAGGACGACATGGCCTGAGCCCAAAAAACGGATTTTGAGCGAAGCGAAAAATCTATTTTTGGGTGAGGTAGCCATGTCGTCCTGATGGACCCGCCCTTCCTTTTATTGTAAAAGGGCTTATTGACCCCTCCCTATAATATAGTATCTGTTGCACCTCGTATATCGCTACAAGGAATAAAGAGGGCGCTACCGCCTTCATCAGATACACACTGGAAACGGAATAGGAGAGATGCCTTATGAGCGGCTCTCTTTTCATTCTCGTTTCAAATTCTTGTCACTGTAACCCCTCGAAGCGTTAATACTGTTCGGGGTGAAGCTAGCTAGGTGACGTGTCAAGAATACGTCCTCTGATATTATGTGATATCCCTGTGAGATTATTTAGGGATATTCGCTCCAGAAGTTAGAATTCTGGATACCTTAAGGTAAAATTCTCTGGGAATATCACTGTAGTCAAATATACCCTAGGAAGCTACCCTTTAGGAACTTTCATCAGGACGACATTGCTACCTCACCCAAAAATAGATTTTTCGCTTCGCTCAAAACCCGTTTTTTGGTGTCGTCACTTCATAACAAAGACCAAATATTGAAATATGGTGAAAATCATAATTTTGTATTATGATATCAGAGAAATTATTAGATTTGAATGAAACATTTATTTATCCTACCTGTGGTTTTGAGTATAGTTTTATATAGATGTTCTTTCATTCTACAAAAGCCATACTTTCGAAACTGCTAAGACAATATTGCGTATAGAATAGATCATTCTAAGAATATGTCTCAGCAAATGCTATAAAGGAAACAAAATCAATTATTAAGAGTGTTTTTATACACCTATTTCCAACCGTAGATTTAAGTTAAGTAACTCATTCTATCCTGAAGCGACATATTTCTTAATAAGGAACAATAGCGTCCCTCCATAAAAAAAAAACACTCATACCCACGCCATCTTTGTACGGAGGAGATATAAAAAACTAATATTATTGATAAATCTTTATTATCAGTTTAATCATATTTGATATTTAGGCGCTTTACATTTTACAGTGTATGGTAGCCCATTATTGATAAATATTCAAGTACAATAATTTAAGTAAATGTTTCGATTATTCTAATTAATTCTACCATTTTTCAAAGAAAAATTTCATTAAAAAGGGAATAGAAATTCAATATGAAAATGCAAATTTATATGCAGACCTTTACAAAACTTCGTATACTAACAGATAATATAATGTATAGGAATCGGGTCTACATTGCATCAGCATTTTCATGCAAAATAGCTATCAGTCTCTCTCTCTCTCTCTCTCTCTCTCTCTCTCTCTCTCTCTCTCTCTCTCTCTCTCTCTCTCTCTCTCTCTTACTGGATGACATTCTTATCTCTTGGCAATCATAAGCAAATGTTACAAGTTTCTAAAAAGAAAACTTTAGAACTAAACTGAATCTGCAATGGGAACAATGCACTGCAAACAAATTTTAATTTAGTCAGAATGCCGAGGAGCCCTGCATATGCTTTCCGAACTTGCGTCTGTTAGAGAATTTCCCCGATGAATTCTCCAATCTAATTTATTACCGGTATAAGTGTATAAGGCTACTTTTTTTTTTATGTTAAGAAAAGTTTTGGACTGTTGCGATTCTTATTCTGCTTTTTAACCTTACAATAACATACTTTAAAAAGATGAATGTTCAGTGCTGAACGCACCAATCTTGATAGGCTTTGCTCTCTCTTTGCTAGGTCTGTAATCAAAAGTTAAATAAGCACAGTAGTGTATATGCTGCGCGCATATATATATATATATATATATATATATATATATATATATATATATATATATATATATATATATATATATATATATATATATGAATCAGAAATACCATCTACACTGTAGATGGTATTTCTAATTCCTTTTTATTCAAGTTGAACGATATACAGTCTCCTTGTTGCATAAGATAAAACTACAAAACCCTCGAAAGCTGAAGGATTTAAGCCGGAAAATAAGTTTACCACCTATAATGAGTTTCTGTGAAGGATAAAATGCCTACTCGATTTTATTGTTTTTGAAATATCATCAGTAAACTATTTGATACAGCAATGATTTTTCTAACTTAGAGAAAATTATATTATGTCTAATACATGAAACAATTGAACATAGATATATGTTATAGAAAGTATTTAAACATATTATAGGTATAAAGATTCTAGGGTGGTCAAAGCATGAAATCCATCAGTGCTCAGTGTAAACATAGAGCAATAGTTTCTTTCCCAAATATCTGAAAAAAAAATCGAAACCTAATAGGAACTAGAGAAAATAATACTTCTCAGTAAAGCAGTCCCTGCCTCCACTTATCAGAATAACACCCATACAAAGGATTGAGAGATATCTTAGAGAAGAGTTCAAATGACTCTATAAAGGTATCGGAGTAAAAAAGGCGTGAAATGAGATTCAGGGGTAACTGTAAAAGAGTTATGAGATTCCAACATGTAAGTCAAGAATAGACTAACAATATACCGATCACAAGTAGGAATATCTATGTAAAATCTCATTAAATGCAGTTTTAGAAATGGCCATTCCACTCAAAATATAAGAGAAAATAGATATGTTTGTGAGGCTTATTATGAACATGAATAGAGCCCAAGAAGGTTAGTATATAAGAAACTAAAAAAAAAAAAAATGATAGAACACTGAAGCATCTTTTTCGGGATTTTCTCAGTTATAAATCCGGTGTCATTTTCAGAGACTTGGGAAGCTGTTTGTTTTATGGAGAGGCAGACAGAGTAAGATAAATGTCAAGCTGCGGACTGAATTTGTGGTGAAGCTAAAAGAAAAGTAAAGCATTGCTTTCAAGGTCTGAAGATGCCAGACAAAAGGAAGTACAAAAAAAGTGGTTTTAGGAAACAAAAGAATAAAAAGACAGCAGATGATCATAAGTTTTCATTTTCATGGGACTGAGAAGGGAAATATTAAATATCTGCAAATAGTGGAAGCTTAAATGGGAGCAAAAAAAAAATAAAAAATAAAAAAATACAACTGAATATCATCCACGGCCTCTTGACGTTTTTTTTTTTTTTTTTTTTTTTCTACTAGTTTAGACTTAGATTGTAGTCAACCTATTTTAGTTTCAGATGCAGTAATCACACTGATACTCTATTTGAAACAATGCAATATGCTTCTGCCTGTCACTTGAAATTCTTAATTCTTAATTTCTTTAACCCTGCATCTCTCTTCGCAATATTGAGGTGGCAAATATTGACGTCAACAAGTTATTTAAACGAAGCAAATTAGGATCATACTAAAATAGTGAATGAGGTGACCAAAACCAATATAAGAATTCTATCTCTTTGTAGACGACTGAAAAACTTAGTAAACCCTTGATAGGAATGCTATTTTACAGGTTACTAACTGTTATTCTATGCAGATGAAATCATAAAACCGGAAAAGAAAAGAAAAGCTTTCATTGATATTCCTAGCCACAATGTATTTGTCTCTTTAGGATCATGCTCTTGTACCAACCGTGTGTCACACGATCGTACATAGTTCATTTTGTGCTTGTATCTTCGCTCTCCCCTCGCACTAAAAAGAACCTGAAAAATCATGTCTGCTTTTTTCCTCTGTAACATTGTCGATTTCTCAACATGAAAATTCTTGTTGCTTTGAGATTTTGTATATAAAGGAGAGTGTTCTACAATAAATTAACTCAGTTGCTTTCTGCTTCGGCCCGTCACGGTGTAGGCGTGTATGTCCTGCGGCATTCATGTCAGCTTCGGTTGACGTTGAATAAGCATCCTCTTCGTCAGGGGTGGAGGCCTTGATGGAGGTCTTGAAGTGGCTGTCCATAAGGGCGTCGGCTTTGGTCACCAAGTCCTTTATGGGTAAACTATCGACATCGGGTATGGCAGCGTGCATAGGTCCGGGTAAACGGCGTATCCAAAGGGCACGAAGTAGGTTCACCTCACGAGGAGAGCCGTCTGGGGCAGGTTGAAGGCGAGCGATACTGGTCATTTCCCTGAGGGCAAGCGAAGCCCTTTGGTCCCCCAACGGTTGTTGCGAGAGCTGAAAAAGCTTTGCTACACGGACGGCTAGCGACGGCGAGTACTGCTGCAGAAGGTATGTTTTGAGGGCCTCATACGCTATTGGGGTGTCTCCTTGTTCACAAAGCCAGTCGGATATTTCCGGGAAGGTGTCCTCGGGTATCGCCGCGAGTACATAATCTGATTTGGTGGTTGAGCGAGTCACGCCCTTGATGCGAAACTGGACTTCTGCGCGCTGAAACCAAGCAAACGCCTCTCCGCTGGCGAATGGTGAAAGTTTCAATGGGACAGCCGCAGCGCCAACTTCTGTAGAGTCCGTCATAGTACCAACGATGGAGGGGCGAGGGGGGTGGGGGTGGAAGGCGGTGGGAGCGAGTCGACTTCCGGGGTCACCAATGTAACGTCTCATGGATGGCATCTTAGGGGACCTCCCTTTCTGTGTATGTTATGTGGACGACATACTTGTGTTCTCCTCCTTAAAAGAGGAACACCTCCGTCACCTGCGCATCGTGCTCCACCGCCTGCAACAAAAGTGTACCTTTGGCGCCAACGAAGTGTCGTTCTTAGGGCACCGCATCACTCCTGAAGGAGTCCATCCCCTCCCTGAGAAGGTAGCAGCCTTTCAGAACTTCCCCGTGCCCTCGACCGTCAAAGCTCTGCAGGAATTCTTGGGCATGATCAACTATTATCACCGTTTTCTGCCAGCCATTGCCGCCACTTTTGGTCCCCTCTACGACTCCCTCAAGGGCAAGCCAAAGGACCTGAAGTGGGGTCCTCTTCAAGAAGCAGCCTTCTGCAATGCAAAGAAGGCCCTATCAACTGCTGCGGCTCTCACTTTTCCTATACCACATTCCCCTCTCCTTCTCTCCACCGATGCCAGCGACGTCGCTATTGGTACAGTACTCGAGCAGGTGGTCATTGGCCTTCTTCAGCAGAAAACTGTCCAAGGCATAATCGGGTTATTCTACCTTCGATCGAGAATTGTTGGCGGTGCACTTGGCTGTCCGTCACTTTCGCCATTTCTTAGAAGGTACACCCTTCGTCATTCGCACAGACCACATGCCTCTGGTGCACGCCTTTACTCGACAGTCTGATGCCTGGTCCACCCGGCAACGCCGACATCTCTCCGCCGTGGCTAAATACATTTGCACCTTTCAATACGTCCCTGGGAAAATGAGTCTCGTTGCCGATGCCCTGTCAAGAAACACGTTGGCTGCCATTCAACTGGGATTGGATTACAACGCCCTGGCTGAAGCCCAACGACAGGATCCAGAGTATCAAGCATGTAGGACATCCTGCACGTCCCTCCGTTGGGAAGACTTTCCCCTCGAAGACCCCAACACCACCCTCCTCTGTGACGTCGGTACTGGTAGACCGCGACCTTGGATTCCTGCTCCCATGCGACGGCAGGTGTTTGATTTCATTCACGGCCTTTCACATCCCTCGTGCCGTTCTACTGCACAGCTGCTGAAGGCAAAGTTCATTTGGCATGGCATTTCTAAGGATGCTAAGGATTGGGTCCTCGCCTGTACTTCTTGCCAAACTTCCAAAGTACATCGACACACGGATTCAGGAGTGGGCACCTTTCCTCAACCTCAGCGTCGTTTCGCACACATTCACGTCGATGTTGTAGGCCCCCTACCCACATCACAAGGACATCGTTACCTGTTTACAGTCATCGACCGCTCCACTCGTTGGCCTGAAGCCATTCCCATGGAAACTACAATGTCCGCCTCATGTACATCTGCCTTACTCTCTGGATGGATTGCAAGATTTGGTATCCCTGAGCATATGACTTCCGACAGGGGAACCACTTTCACCTCTGAATTGTGGACATCATTAGCGAATCTCCTGGGCATCACCCTCCATCAGACAACGGCCTACAACCCCGCTGCCAATGGAATGTTTGAACGTTTTCATCGCACCCTTAAAGCAGCTTTGATGTCCCGCTGCAAGGATTCCAACTCCTAAAGACGCCCTCGACGTGTCGGCAGCTGAAATGGTGTATGGCGACCCGTTGGTCGTCCCTGCCGAAGTTTTTCCTTCTACAACATCCTCCGACGATCTCCAGCGCATACGTCACGTCGTACGTCACGTCGTGGGAAAATTTACTCCATGCCGCCAGACTTACAAGCCCCCAGCGAAGCATCACATACCAACAGACTTGCACTCTGCAATGCACGTCTTCCTGCGCAACGACACTAGCAAGCCACCACTAACGCCCCCTTACATGGGCCCTTTCCTTGTGATCCGCCGCAGTCCGAAAACATTCCTACTAAACAATCGTGGCAAAGAAGACTGGGTCTCCATTGATCGTCTAAAACCTGCTTATCTTCTGCCAGATGACCCACCTACAGTTCGCCTCTCTAGGTCAGGGCGCCCTATTTAACATGTACAGTATGTCATTTTTAGGGGGGGGGGAGCCATGTACCAACCGTGTGTCACACGACCGTACATAGTTCATTTTGTGCTTGTATCTTTGCTCTCCCCCTTGCACTAAAAAGAACCTGAAAAATCATGTCTGCTTTTTTCCTCTGTAACATTGTCGATTTCTAAACATGAAAATTCTTGTTGCTCTGAGATTTTGTATATAAAGGAGAGTGTTCTACAATAAACTAACTCAGTTGCTTTCACACTGCCTTTGACTTCACAACCTTCTCTCGGCCCGTTACACTCTTAACAGATGTGAGGAAAAGAAACGTTTGCTCATACTAAGTAGATATCTAATACTATGGCCAATTGAAAATGCAGCTAATTCCTATTGTCTGGTGCAGACCTCCAATAATCAAGTTATACCAGAGGAAAGAGAGTTGCTTTAACATATTGGATAAGGAATTGCTGATGTTATAAAGACTAACTAAACTGAAGGAATTAAAACCTCTTTTACATTCATGAAATTTCAGTCACTGAAAATAGTAAATATCATAATTCTCTTTAAATGGATTTCATTTGGAATCTGTTAATTACCAGGACTCGTTGAAGAAACATTGAGTTTACACATCTGCGTGCTATAACAAAAGATCAATATGAGTAATTCTGAAAAAAAAGTACAATTATTGACGTAAAATATTCAAATTCATGATTATTCCTCTTATACATACTAGAGCCGTACACTTCACTTATCACTCATGATAAGATCGCATTTTAGGAGCCTTTCAAGAAGATTTGGGAGAGTAGACAAAAGATATTAGTCTTCAGACGATAGGTTGTGATAAAAAAAAAAGACATATCAATTCAATAAGAAATGTATTTGGGAATGTACAGCTTTTGTATCAAAAGTAAACAGTGGGTGGGAAATGAGGTATCCCAGTGATATAATGCTGAACAAAACATTAAAGACGAAGACTTCTGAAAATGTTCGAAATGCTATAAAAAATTAAATTTTGAAGTATATATTCAGCATTCTTACACCGAGAACACTACGTAAAATTCGTCTTAGATTCTAACTAAATACTCTAGTCTAGTGTTTCAAAGCACACATCAATAAATAAGTAAATAAATAAATATATATATATATATATATATATATATATATATATATATATATATATATATATATATATATATATATATATATATATATATATATATATATATATATATATATATATATATATATATATATATATATATATATATATATATATATATATATATATATATATATATATATATATATATCTCTCTCTCTCTCTCTCTCTCTCTCTCTCTCTCTCTCTCTCTCTCTCTCTCTCTCTATATATATATATATATATATATATATATATATATATATATATAAGACCTCTATAATATGGATATTACAAAACTCAAGGGCTTGGGATCTTATAACAATTTGGAAAGTGTGGTTCGTTTTCCCTTTGACTTTAATTCAACTATTATTAGATCTAAGATAAATGTATGATAACCTGATCAATTCTGTTTTGTTAAAGGACAAATAAAATGTGTTAGAATATCTAGAAAAACTTACACTCATATATTAAGCTGAATATAAAAAAGTGTAAAATGAAGGGAATATCCTCAAATAAACCGATATATTGCTTATCTCCGAATCGAATTTTAGTAAATTATGAGTGTAAATACTATACAGAAACAGGAAATAAACCAATACTTTCATGGCCAAATTCAATTTATTCAAAATATTTGGTTTCTTTCTTTTGACAATCCAATTTCAACTTTTTATGTCCGTAGATATGAATAAAACTAATGCCTTTGAAATTATATTTTGTCATTTCGGTAGTCAACGTTATTGACTTAAGCAACAATGTGGAGAACATAAAAGAGTTGTAAAAAGTTGATTTTATGTCATAGGAACTTTCCTCTTAAACTTAGCCATGTACATTAGATGTTCCTATGCTAATATGCAAGTCATGTTTTCATCTTACTGTTTGATATCAACGGTTTGCAGGACAGTTCTAGTAGAAGGTATGCATTGTATGTATTGCTTTCCCTTTTATTGTTTTAGAAACTTATCACAATATCTAATGACACCACCGTTTCTAAATTTATCGACAACATATAATCAGGAAATGGCTCCCGTCGTGACATTTTACTGTGTTAAGATTAATTCTTATATTGCCACCTGATCAAATATTCTTTATCAATCTACCTTTAGTGGTGGTATTAATTCTTTGATTTAAGTGATTACATACAAATAACTAGTTTTGAATCTCTCTCTTTATTTTATATTAATAGATTAAATGATCAACATAATATGATTATCTAATTTCAACTTTATCACTTCCTCTCACAGAGATTGAATTTCGACTTTAATAACGTTTGGCCAGTGCTTCAATAAAATACAATTTAAGAGAGAGAGAGAGAGAGAGAGAGAGAGAGAGAGAGAGAGAGAGAGAGAGAGAGAGAGAGAGAGAGAGAGAGATACACTCCAGTTAATGCTGAATGCTGTTTTGTCCATCTGAATAAGTTACGCTATTGTTCGAAGTCACTGTGCTGTTCTTTCTGTATAAAATTATAACTTCTCTAGACAGAGTTTCCAGCTACACTGACTGAATTTAATTAGATGGAGCAAACACCAAGAACGATCTTTCTTGTGGGATTTTTGCCAGAAAGTATTTATAGTAAACAGAAGTTCTTGGGACCACTGCTTGTTACAAGGAACATCTTGACTCCTTCTCTGTTAGGAATCCCTACACCAGGCCACACGTCAGCACGGATTCCCATCGTCGCACACAATGTGCCATCTCTCCCACAGGAATTACATTCTGCCTGCGGAAGAAAATATTCTGGGTAAAAAGTAATCAATTTCTTCCTGTAAGGGGAAAGATTAATTTTAAATCGGGATAGCATTATCCGTGCGAAAGAAAAGATTCATAGAAAAAATAAAAACTAATTAATTTTTCCCCGCAAAACTGTGTAATTCTCCCAGTGAAAGTAATGGTTAATCATAGGAATTAAGTACAGTGTTCTTGTAGGAAATATATTCCAGAAGAAACTTGTTTAAGGGCTTTTTGGCTCAGGTTTATGCTATTTTAGAATGAAGGAGTAAAAAGTAGAAAATCTCCCAATCACGACTCTAATAGCGGCCAAATTTAATGTTCCTCATAGCTTTATTTAAAGAATCTAGGGAAAATAAGTTTTCATCCGAAACTTACTTTGATAACAATACAGGTGCGAGTGATTCCTTGTCTATTTTTTTAATATGAATGTTTTATGCTTTTTACGTATCCAGAATCAAAAATATTTGCAGGTAGAAAGTGGAGCTTAACTTTATAGAAATCAGCAAGCGTCTTTATGAATGACAGTTTGTTGAAAAGTTCAAGGAAAAGTGAAGTTACTAACTACACACATAAGAAAATTATACGAGAGTCACAGGGTTTTTAAAGACTATGATTTTGAAGTAATTTAATAAATACTGAGTATCGAATATAAACCAGGAATCTCTCTCTCTCTCTCTCTCTCTCTCTCTCTCTCTCTCTCTCTCTCTCTCTCTCTCTCTCTCTCTCTCTCTCTCTCTCTCTCTAATGATTGATATTGAAACTAAGTTGTAATAGATGCTTACCACCCTAGAATTCTTTAAATGCAAAGTATGAAAAAGTTGAATAAATTTTTTTGTGGATTTTATGATGGTATATGTATTCTATAACATTCATTGTATCTATTACTCCACAGATGTAAATGCCAAGGGATTATACCGTGTAGCAAAAAAGTTTTAAGTATTGATAATGGTTATTTTGAAAGTTCTTAAATGTAAAATTCTTCCCTCTTCATGAAAGAATTAATGTCATCTGCTATGTACACTAGTTTATTTTGTCATCGTAAAATTATATTCTTGGTATTTTTTTCCATCGCATAAAGATAAAGAATGCTTACTTAGACGGATAGAGTGAAACGAAGAGATTGGTAGCGATTGCAAAGGGAAAAGTCAGGAGGAAGTGGAAAGATATGGTGGGAAAACCGGAGGGAGAAAAGATGATCTACAAAATTGCAACAGTAAGAAGAAAAAAAGAGGCAGGATGTAGGAGAGGTACGTTTTATCAAAGATGAAAATGGAAAGTAAAAGGACTATTGGAAAACATAAGAGAGAGAAAAGTTGAAAATGCTATAAAAAAAGAAAAGTAAGTAAAGCTGTAGGAATGTTAGAGGTAACACTGGAAATACTTAAGGCATTGGAAAAGATCTCGGATGAAGAGGAAATGCCAAGGGAATGGGAAAAATTTGGATGATTAAATTGTATGAACAAAAAGGAGACGTATAAACTTGTGGGAACTACAGAGGAGTAAAGCTTTTGGATCCGGAATTCAAGATACTAGGAAGAATATTAAAAGGAAAGTTGAGAGAAATGTTAGATATACCCGACCATCATTTTGGGTATAAGAAAGGAAAGAACACAATGGATGCTGTTTTTACAGTAATGCAAGAACAAAAGTAGAATATCGAAGGAAACAGGAAAGTTTACATGTGTTTTGTGTATCTTGAAAAAGCTTATGACCAGGTATCAAGAAGATTAGTTTATTGGTGTTTGAGAAAGAGAAGAGTACCATAGAAATCAGTGAGGTTAGTGAGGACGATGAATGAGGTGGTCAGGCAACACTATACATAGAAAATAAGGGGACACTGAGGTTGTCCCGGCGAAGGTTGGCCTTCCTTGTCATTATAGACACTTTGAAATCTGAGTTATGGAACAACGAAGAATTGTGAGAACTGATGTTTTCAGAAGATTTAGTTATTACAGCAAACAGAGAAAAAAAACTACGAGAAATTGCTCTTGAATGGAGATGACCTTAGACAGGAGAGGATTAAAGTTTAACTACTTATGATCAATGATAACAGGAGGAGGGAATTACTTAGAAAGCTACAAACAGAGTGAAAAAGAGCATGGCGAAAATCAAAAGAAGTAGCGGGTTGTTTTAGGGAAGAAAATGCCATTAGGAGTCAGAAACAAGATTCATATGACGATCATCAGGCCCATACTATTATATGGGGCAGAAACTTAGGAACTTAACAGGAGAATGGAGGAAAGACTGTTGGAAAGAACCGAGATGAGGATGGTGAGATGGATTTTTGGAATATAAATAATGAACATGAATGTGTTAAGAAATAAAAGAATGTATGGTATAGGTAATGTAAAAGATAGGCCCGGGAAGCTCTCATCTGAGATACTTTGGCCATGAACTAAGAAAAGAGAAGATGGAATCTATCAAGAACATACCAGTGGTGTGCAGGAGGAGTATTGGACATACATCAGTAGATAAGTTGAGTGAATGTGGTGAGGATGGATGTGGTTTAGGTGAAATGGGGGAAGATACAAGGAAAAGAAATAGATCACAAATTCTTTACACGAGCGAAGACCCTGCAATGCAGTGGGACTAACAAGGGTGAAAGAAGAAAATGTCAACAAACCAAAAGTTGCCGTTAGTGATATCAGAATTTGCTGAAGAGGGTAGGATAGATAGAGCTACATATTTGTTTCAGTTTTCTATTTCGAAAATCGTAACTTATTTTCACAAAGCATTTTGTTTTAACTTGCTGATATGTTTAACATATAGCTTATGTCGATCGTTTGTGAATTAATGTCTCCTCTGACCATACCTCTAATAAATCTATAATTCGCCAAAGCATCATCCATTATTTTCTAAACTGATGTTGTTTTTGAAAGCTGGATATGTTTCTTTTTATGGAAAGAAATATAGTTTTCTGGATATGAAATTTAAGCAATGTTCTAAACTTATCAGTGTAAGGTTTAAGAGACCACGATATGTTATTGTTGTTAGTTGAAAGAAATGGGATAAAATAAAAAAGTAAAGGTACAGATTTACATTAGAGCATTCTAACATTTCCCAGATGGCAATAAAAAAATTATATCAATCACTAAGAAATCTAGGCTAGCCAATATCATAAGAAAAAAAAGCAATATTATCAATTACAGGGCCTGTTCTCATTAACATTGTTCTCAATTAAAACATGAACTATCTGCAAAAGATTACCTATACAGTTACATAATTCTCAGAAAGTGTCAGAATAAAGGTTTATTTGAATACAAACAAAATGAACCCTCCAACAAGAATCTCGCCCAAACGTGTTAAGTAAGTATTTAGGTGAAATGAATATATTGATCTTCATTTCCTTATCTCTTTTTGGTTTTAAAACTTACCTCTAAAAACTTCTCATAAGAGTGGCAGTAGAAGGCGTCGTAGGTACAGTTCTGAGTTACCACCGAATCTATAAAGAGCTGCGTCGATCGACTGTGGCTGCAGGTTGCATAGACTTTCTGTTCTGGTGTCATCCCTAGGCGAACATTCGCAAGATATTTTAAGAAACATGAGAATAATCTTCAAATGACTTTCATAATTCATATAAGTACTCACATACATTAGATATATACTGTATATATGACTGTATATATATATATATATATATATATATATATATATATATATATATATATATATATATATATATATATATATATATATATATATATATATATATATATATATATTTATATACATATATATATTTATATTCAAATAAGCCATATATATTTTTGATACATTAATGTCTGGATTCTCTTAACGACCTCGGAATCAGAGCCATAGGCGAAATCACACAAAGACAAGAGCTTGGGTCCGGCCGGGAATCGAACCCTGGTCGGCAAGCTTGTATAGACAGTGACTAAACCACGTGGCCAAGTGGTTTAGTCAGTGGTTTAGTCACTGTCTATACAAGCTTGCCGACCAGGGTTCGATTCCCGGCCGGACCCAAGCTCTTGTCTTTGTGTGATTTCGCCTGGGGCTCTGATTCCGAGGTCGTTAAGAGAATCCAGACATTAATGTATCAAAAACATATATGGCTTATTTGAATATGAAAAACACGTCTAAATGTGCAAAATTTATCATATATATATATATATATATATATATATATATATATATATATATATATATATATATATATATATATATATATCAAATGCTTAAATGATTATATTCTCTATATCTTTGAGATGTTGATCATGTGAATTACCGTTAAGTGAGGCAACTTAATTTACATTTATTTTAAAAGCTGTTAATAACAGTAAGAATCATAAAAAAAAAACAACAACGCCAGTTTCAAACCCCATTTGATACTGCCTTTAGCAACGGGCGTGAGGAAAGGATGGGGAGTGTTATATAGGAACTTCCCTTCGCTTAATAAATGGACGCGACACTCCAAACCTAATCTAGACTATCGTGGAAGGTCATTAATCTTAGTCGGACGGGGAACTGTGAAGTATGAGGAATATGCGGTCAATTTTGGGGGAACATCCTGGATCTGATGAGGATGATCATGGCTGTGGTGATAGAAATAATACTGATGTTATTAATTGAACTACAGGTGTTTAATATAATAATAATAATAATAATAATAATAATAATAATAATAATAATAATAATAATAATAATAATAATTTATTTTTTTATCATCAACCGCATTGTTTTATCATTGAGAAGCAATGCTGTTTTAGGATATCGAATTTTAGTATGTTGCTTTGTCTATTAGTAGTGTG
>NC_090739.1:48922275-48929775 GCF_036898095.1 Palaemon carinicauda
GCCTGGTCAACATAAAAACATTTGCTGCAAGTTTGAACTTTTGAAGTTCCACCGATTCATTTACCTGATTAGAAAGATCATTTCACAAATTGGTCACATCTGGAATAAAATTCCTAGAATACTGTGTTGTATTGGGCCTTAAGATGGAGAAGGCATGACTTTTAGAATTAACTGTCTGTATACCTATTATTACGAACAGTATGATACTGTCCAGTAAGATCGGAATGCAAAAGATGGTCAGAATCATGAACAATCTTCTACAACATGCATAACGAACCAACTTAACGATTGTGCCAGAGATTAATATCTAAAAAATCAGTAATAAGAAATTTAATAGACCGTAGGTTCCAGTCCAACAAATTAGGATGAGATTCAGTAGCCGAAGACCAGACAGGCGAACAATATTTGAAACAAGACAGAATGGAAAAACTAAAACACTTTCTCAAAAGAGATTGACCACCGAAAATTTCAATATGGTTATTTATTTTATTTTCTTTTTTTGCAGTTGATGAAGAGACTGACCGAATGTGTTTCCCAAAAGTTAATTTGCTATTAAGAATCACACCTAAAATTTTTAAAGTCCACTTACAATCACACTTGGAGATTTGTTAGGGTTCAACTTCATGCCCCATAATGTGCACCATGTAATAATTTCAGGTAGATCTCTAGATCTCCATTCAAGAGATGAAATTAGTGCAAAGATAGTAACATTCTCTGCACATGCAACAAACTTGTTTTCTAGGCCAAACTACATGTTATGTGTATATCGTATGAAAAGTAATGGGCCAAGAACTCTACCTTGAGAAACACAAAATATCACATTCGTATACTCACTATGGTGCCCAATCAAGTATCTTCAATGTATTTCCGATGTAAAACTGAATATTACTTCTTCAGATATGGAGACACTTCCTCCTGCAGTAGCAGGGATGACAGTAAGCTGATACGCATGCAACTCTATATAGCCCTATTATATGCTCAAAAAGCCTAGCTAGCACTTCAATTAAGTGTTTTTTTTTTTCGACCAAGTTTAACCCTATAACTGTACCGATTAAATTCCATTGCTTGATAAATATATAGGCCTATGTATTACAGTTTTCATTACAAATGGCAATGTGTGCATATGTAAACTGATCTATTGTGAAATGAGTACTTATAACGATAATGCCTACGTTTTCCCTTCCAGATTCTTACTAGGATTTTCTTTACTTCGGTAATGTACTATTACTTCTTAATCTGATGCATTCGAATTTATATCGAAACATATTTTGAACACTGTCGATGCTTGTTATAACCTATTGAGTAGGTTGATATTTTCAACTGGATTGTCGGAAAGGAAAAAAAAATAAATAAGCTACCAACCACATACATATTAGTAATCAAAGTTTTGTATATTCATGGACAAAAGCATCAACTTCTCTGATGAAAACCTTATAAAGCAATCATCTGAGATGGGGGAAACCGCAGGATCGGCCACAATAAATGCAATTTTAACATCTGTCTCTTTTCTATGTGACCCCTGGTGATGTCACTAGTATTCCTGTCATACCTAACCTCTGCAACTGCCCAGTATGACATTTCTCTTATCCCTTTCGTTGTTTAGACTAGTTGAAATATTTTTGTCTAACGCCGTTTTGAAGTTTTTCTCTGTCTATTCTGAGTCACAACAAGAGGATTAGCCCCATTATGGGATAAGATAAAGTTATTGAGCCATGAGGCCATTTCAAGAATTTTTCAAGTTTCCGTTTCTATAAAGTTTTAGTTACCGGTATAGGTATAAAGACCTTAAATAGTTTCTTCAGTGGGAACTTTCTGGAGGTGATAAATACAATTCCTTTCTCGACCTTACCTTCTGGAAACAGTCTATTCATTTGTTTATTTGCTTTTGGGAATTAATGGTCAAAGGTTTGACAAATTCATCGAAAAAAAAAGACCGATAAGGATTTTCAAGATCGTGATTAATGCCACTATGAAAACAGTAATTCATAGAATCGATAATTGGCAATATTAGTGAGCTTGCGAGCGATAAAAAAAAAGAAACTTGGTATTTTCTTTTCATTATAATGCCGCTTACATTGAAATTTATGGCGGTAGTATTGGCGAGTCCATGACCATGAAATATTGGTGTTTTACCAATTGGTATCTTTTTCGCCATACGTCGAAAACAATAATTACATATTCTGGAAGTTATCTCATAAGAACAATTGATAGGTCATACTGCCTTGGATCATCAGAGGATCAGTGAGGTGTATAACGCACATTGAAAAACGAAATATGACTTATACTATTCCCTTACTCTCTCAGGATCTTATTTCAGAAAATTAGAAAGTGGAAGAAAGATCTTGCAAAAGAAAAGGGAATGTATGGAAAAATGTGGAAATAAAAAGTAAGATAGTAAATGCAGAAAAAAAAGATTATACGATCGAAAGAAAATAAAAAAGGTACTTAGAAGAAAGGACACTTCAAAATATCAAGAAAACCCCAAAGTACTATAATCTTATGCAAAAAAGATGAATAAAGGGAGATTATAAATAGCCCTCTAAGAATTGAAGGACGGTTAACGAATATAAAAAAGGAAATATGCAACATATTAGCAGAAAAATATTAGAGTGAATTCACGCCAACAATTGCGAATGAGAATAATGAAACAGAAATGAGAGAATAAAATAGTGAATATCTAACGATATAGATATTAATGAAGCAGATATTGTGCAGGCTATAAGCGAAATTAAAAATAGATGAAGTTCCAGCGATTTTGTTAAAAAAAACTGCACACACTATCACGAAGCCACTTGCATTGCTGTTAAGACAAAGTGTAGCATATATAACCCCTATTTTCAAAAGTGGATCAAGACTAGAGGCAAGCAATTATAGACCAGTTAGTCTAACATCGCATATTATGAAAGTGTATGGAAGGGTAATAAAAAAGAAAATGATAAATCATTTGGTTAAAAATAATTTGTTTAATGTAGGTCAAGACGGTTTTATGCCTGGAAAAAGTACACAACCCCAACTGATAGCACACTATGAAACATATATAAAAATATGATAAATGAAAAAGACACAGATGTGGTATATCTAGATTTTGCAAAAGCCTTTGACAAGGTAGACCATAATATATTACAGAAAAAAATGAGAAAGCATAATATTGAAGGAAAGATAGGAAAATGGATAGAAGAATTTCTACAAAACAGAAAACAGATAGTGGTTGCAAATGACGAGAAATCAGATGAGGCACAGGTAATATCTGACGTGCCACAGGGTACGGTATTAGCTGCACTACTGTTTGTTATTATGATCTCAGACATAGACTGTAATGTTAAAGACTCTGTAGTGAGAAGTTTCGCCGATGACACAAGAATAAGTAGAGAAATTACTTGTGATGAATATAGGAACTCATTGCAAAGAGATCTAAACAAAATATATGAATGGGTGGAGATAAATAGGATGGTATTTAACTCCGATAAGTTCGAATCAATGAATTATAGAAACAGAGAAAGAATGGTATATGCATACAGGGGACCTAATAACGAGAAAATTACAAACAAGGAAGCAATTAAAGACCTTGGTGTAATGTTAAACAGGAATATGTTATGCAACGACCAAATAGCAACACTGTTGGCTAAATGTAAAACAAAAATGGAAATGCTATTCAGACACTTTAAAACAAGAGAAGCTGAACACATGATTATGCTGTGCAAAACTTATGTACGTAGTACACTCGAGTACTGCAATGTGATAACGTACCCACACTACCAAAAGGATATTGCACAAATAGAGAGTGTACAAAGGTCCTTTACTGCTAGAATAGAAGTTAAGGACCTTGACTATTGGGAAAGACTGCAATTTTTAAAATTATATAGTCTAGAGAGGAGAAGAGAACGCTACATGATAATACAAGCATGGAAACAAATCGAAGGCATTACTGAAAACATCATGGAGCTAAAAATATCAGAAAGAGCAAGCCGAGGTAGATTAATAGTGCCCAAAACTATACCAGGAAAACTAAGGAAGGCACACAGGACATTAATCCACTACGTACCAGCATCGATAATGCAGAGACTATTTAATGCACTGCCAGCTCATCTAAGAAACATATCAGGAGTGAGCGTAGATATGTTTAAAAATAAGCTCGATAAACACCTAAGATGCATCCTAGACCATCCAAGACTGGAAGATGCAAAATACACCGGAAGATGCATAAGCAACACTCTGGTGGATATACGAGGTGCCTCACACTGAGGGACCTTGGGGAACCCAAACATAGAATAAGGCAATAAGATAAGGTAAGGTCCTTATTTCTCCTTGTCAGTCTGTCTGTTTCTCCCAGAAAATTTGTGGCAGTTAATCCCTAATTTTTAATGAAAATTCTTACTACTTTCCTGCTTTTGACATTGAGTATTATCTTACCTATATGACTGCTTGCACGTACACATAAATGCTGTCTTGAAAGAGATAAGCAAAGCGTCATCATAAATTGCATTGCATGGTGATGATATCCAATTGTACTCACTAACAGTCATCCAAACTACGTTCAGTAAGTAATCGTTAGCTTTTTTAGGTGTCCTGAAGTAGAAAATTTAGAGCCAAAATTATAATGGGCATTACAAAGTTTCTACAATCATAAGGTACTGCAATTACTATAAACAGCAAACCATGTGATCACACCTAAGCCCCCCTCGACACCCAAGCTAGGACTAGGGAGGGTCAGACAATGGCTGCCTATGACATAATCAAGGATTGAAATTAGTTGAAATTGGGCCAATTGAAATTACTGGTAATTCTTGTGTTTAATGCAACATATATAGAGTGTCTACACATATCCTCATCCATTGATATTTATATAAAACATCTAACATTAACATTATCTGTGAAAACTAAGTACCTTTATTCTTTTTCATAAAAAACGTGCTTTGGTTCATGGTGTGTTTGGAAATTCTGGAAGTTTCAACATGATACTGATAATTCTTTATGATAATTCCTTCTCAAGCTGTGTAGTGTATATAGACTTGTTATACCATACAAATAATGCTTCGCAAGCTACAACTATTAACCTTGCTCAAATTGGACTTGCTAGCAATGCAATGCCATTAAGAACATAGAACTTTAAATAACAGGAAAACGAGAATCAGTTAATTTCACAAATTATAATGATCACACTTTAGACAACAAGATAATTCTAACTGAAACTGAAGCCCCTTCGGTTTTTTATAATATTCTTAAACTACTGCTTTGTAGTAGCAGAAGGGCTGTAACAAAATCTGTGGAAGATAGAACTTCATGTTACATTACACACCTGCGTACATTTAAGGGAGTGCTAAACTTATAATAGGCCTTATGGATGTTGACTACAGAGATGATCGATAGCTTAAAGTGTTTTATGAATTCTCAGACATCATTGAAGATTGACCCATTTCAACCTTTTAGCTTTGAGATGAAGCGCCCCGTGGCCGTGCGCTATTTAAATTAGAACCAAATGATATATAATAATAAGTTTAAACATAACACTTCAAATATATGCTTTGAGAAGATTTATTTTATGTCTAAGTTTTATCTCATAAGCCAATGATTTTTAGCTAAACTCCACAGGATTTTTCTAATAGGTTTAATATTTGAATAAAGAAGATTTTCTTTAACTGTACTGAAGAAATCCTAATATCCAAAAAGACGGCAATGGAGCGAATTTATTTAGAATTACTTGTGTGTTTATTATCTTTATAACTTGGAAAAGGACATTCTAATTCACTTTCACGAAACAACCTTCACAGATTACTGGATTTTCCGGATTAAACTGCAATCATACAAAGAAAATTGCATTTCCAGTTAATTATATGTTTACTTGAGTAGAAGTACCAAAATCTCTTTTGATTAGAGACTGCTGCATTGTAGAAGACCTGTTTTTACAGTCACTATGAAATGAAAGACCAATTTGATTCCCATGGCTTTATGTACATTAGGCCATATCTATTCCATTCATTATCAGAAACATGCAGTAATCACTAGTTTATATCTCGGTAGATCTAAAGAAGGATGTAACTGAATGGCGAGTACAAAACCCACATGATCATAGCTAAATTGTGACCTCATTGTAGAAGACTTCGTAGTAAATAAATTTCTACATAACTTTTATCCATTCAAGATATAATAGCACATAACAAAACTGTATGTTTGAAATTTTATGTTGTATTTAGGTTATTTTTATCGATATATGAAAGAATTTTTTTCGGGAGTTTGAACATGGTTATCATGTGCTCTGTTTCCGAAGTCAATGTATTAAATCATAATATTACTCCATAATGGAGCACTTTTGCAGTGACTGCCTAAGTAACTGACCTGTTCCTAGACCTTGGCTAATGAATATTCTGTATTGAAAGATATTTCCCAATAAAATTTTTAACTCCTCGGCTGACGTATCACAACAAATTAAGTTATTGGAATTAGCAATTTCGTCTTTAGCATTCCGCCAGAGAAAAGTCTGGAAAAAATTAATAGTTCTTGTCTAGGGTCTTACGCATAATTGAATAGCCAAGTTAGGGTGTCAGCTTTTTTGCTGTTATTATTATTTATCTGTTGTCAAAATGATGAAACATGGCGTGATGTTTTATTATCTTCATAAATTATTTTCAGCCTTTGATATCATAGGTATTGATTAACTATATGTAATGAATTATAGTGAGTTAATGTATGTAATGATTATAGTTTTCCCCCTTCCTTTTCAATTTTTTTTTTTATTTGAATAATTGGCTCCGTAGGTAAAATTCTGAAGTGTATTTACTGAATTAGATTATAAGCAATAACTGATATCACTACTGTTTTTATGATTACTGCCATTATTATTATTCTATTTCTTGATGATAATAATAATAATAATAATAATAATAATAATAATAATAATAATAATAATAATAATAATAATAATAATGACAACAACCACAACAACAACAACAACAATAATAATAATAATCCTGATAATAATAATGATAATGATAATGATAATGATAATAATAATAATGACGATTTACTCCTTTGATATAATCTTGACGAACGAGTAACCTTTTTTTTTTTTGTTGTTTGCTGTTGGACATCAAATATTGAGAAGAAAAAAACTGAAAAACAAAAGTACTTTTATGAATAGTATTTTTGAGTGGATATTTAATTTTCTCTGGTCTTCTGGTGTGGTGATAATGCATCTATAAAACGGGCTGTTTGGAGTTGAAAACACTAGACTACAGTGACACACCAAGGGAGGAAAAAGCCAAGCAACCGATGCTACAGATAAGCATAAGAATATAAAGTACATAGATTTATCTTATATGTGCTATCAATATTGCTCAGCATTACCGATCCTAGGTTTTTTTTTTTTTTTTTTTTTTTTTTTTTTTTTTTTTTTTTTTACGGATTATGGCGTTTTACAATTTTGCATTCAACTGTTGAAAGGCCCAAAAGAGCCTGGGACCTGGCGTCTGTCCAAAGCTTTGATATGCATTCATCGATTTTAGC
>NC_090739.1:48937275-48949775 GCF_036898095.1 Palaemon carinicauda
ATATATATATATATATATATATGTGTGTGTGTGTGTGTGTGTCTGTCTGTCTTTCATGAGTGGGGTTATTTTAACTTGATGAAAGAGAGTGGGTATCACCAGGATCAGCAAAGCTGTACTAATCTCGGCACCCCATACTAGGTTGATTTGCCTTCATCGATCAAACGAAAATCTCCTAATATCACCAATCCTCAATGGCCAACGTGGTGACGATAAACTGGGTAAACCCCAGACATGAATTGATATGTCTGAGGCCCTTGCCCTTTAATGGACAAAAACTTCTGCATGTTATTGTATATATTTGCATATATATACACATATGTATACATAGAGCATATATATATATATATATATATATATATATATATATATATAGGTATGTATATATAAATGTATATCTATCTATCTATTTATCTATTTATTTATCTATCTATCCATATATATATATATATATATATATATATATATATATATATATATATATATATATATATATATATATATATATATAAACACACACATATATATATATGTATATATATATATATATATATGTATATATATATATATATATATATATATATATATATATATATATATATATATATATATATATATATATATATATAACGAGACGTCACAGCTGGAACCAAAAGTGAGAGTAAGAGAATAAAGAAAACATTAAAGTCATGAAAAGGGGCAAAGCAACAGCAGATATCCTGACAATTTCTTTTATGATAGATGGAGGAGATTTCATAATAGCAAAACTCGCTGAACTTTATTCAAAATGTTTGCAAGAATGCTTTATACCTATAATTTGGAATTTTTTTATTATTATACCAATTCAAAAAAGGGAGATACAAAAGACCTAAAAAATTACCGTCAAATGTGTTTATTCTTAGTAATATATAAAATAGTTACAAAAATCATATTAGGCCGAATATAGAAACAGCTAGTCTTTATTCAACTGAGAGACCTAGCAAGCTATAGAAGTGGGTTTTCAACAATTGACTATATTCAGGTATTAACCAGCTAATGGAAAAATCTACTATGTATGAGAAAGCTTTTGATTCTGTCAAACCTCTGCAGTAATGAAACCACTTCAAAGACAATGAAGAGATGAATCCTATGCTAGAACACTTCAAGATATTCCAGCAGGAAATAAAACAATCCTAAAACTACATTAAAAGAGTGAGAAAATGCAGATTGAGAAAGAAGTTTAACAGGGTTGCCCCATTGTTTCAAAATCATTTACAGCATGCATGAAGTCGTTTAAAAAATAGACTGGGAAAATTAATTAACATCAATGGGGAATAGCTTTACAACATCATCTTTGTAGGTAACATAGTTCTATTTAGTGAATAATGGAGGGAATTGCAAAAGATGATAGATTTGAATAGAGCAAGCAGAAAGGTAGGACTGAAATTGAATGCGAGTAATGAACGTTATGGATGAACCGCTAGATATTGTTAATGAATATACGTACTTACGACAAACAGTTATTGTTTTCCCTGGACATGAGACCGAAATTAAAAGGGTAAACACGGGAAGGAGAGCGTTTGGTAAACAAAATGCCATTTTGTCTAAAGAGAAAAGTATTAAATCAGATAGTCCTACCAATATTAACTTGTGTATCAGAAACTTGTAACCTTACTAAACCCTCAGATTATAAGCTAATTACAACTCAAAGAACTACAGAAAGAAGATTGATGGAACTAATACTAAGATTCAGGAAAAGGAGAGCATGGATGAAAACAAATATTCTAACAACTTGTAAGAAAAAGAAATGTACATGGACAGGACATATAGTGAGGATAACAGATAATAGATGGACAGTGAGAATAATAGAATAGGTCCCTAGAGACTGTAAATGAAGCAGGGGAAGGAATAGCAGACGATGGAAAGACCATAAACAGGCGCAAGTGGAAGTCCAAGTTTGAGGCCTTTGTTCTGTAGTTGGCTGACGATGATATGCACACACACACATATATTATATATATATATATATATATATATATATATATATATATATATATATATATATGCATATATATATATATATATATATATATATATATATATATATATATATATATATATATATATATATATATATATATATATATATATATATATATTGCATATATTCTAATTGCAGTGTACAGGAGTAATTCATAATGGATTACATATTTGGTATTTCATTTTAATTTGGTTAGCTTTCTTAGTACTATGAATTGATATCATCTGCTGACGGCTTATATATTTGGAAGTCTTATGTATGAGATGGTCTGTGTCTTTGCTATAATAAGCTGAGCATCTATGTATGCATATATGAAAAAAAACATTGGTAATTGTTATAAGCTGAATATTACTCTGCAACTCTTTTGATTCTTCAAAAACTTCATTTATTTTTTTTTCATTAAGATGTGTTCCAATTACCCTACACCAACTGCTGACGTTAAACATAAAGTTATTTATTCTACACCTTTATCCAGTTTGTTATTTCCGTGCAAACGGCGATAAAAAGTTAAGGACATCATACACAATCTTTCTTTCTTTTTTACCTGCATTCCATCTGTAGCTTTCTATTTGTCACCTTAGTCTTTTGATAAGTGATTTATTTCCCCATTTAGATGAATGATATTGCTTTATTATTCGTTAGATAAGGGCCGTCCATGTTTTTTAGTCTGAGGGCCCTCTTGAAAAAACAAAAAGTCATGCGGGCCACCTATGTTTATGTTTGTATATATATATATATATATATATATATATATATATATATATATATATATATATATATATATATATATATATATATACATATATATATATATATATATATATATATATATATATATATATATGTATATATATATATATATATATATATATATATATATATATATATATATATATATATATGTGTGTATATTTTATCACTAGCGGATTACGTATATTCCCGAGCTCCCAAACTTACTTGCTTTATATTACATAATCTGATACAAAAGAGAAATACCTCCGAGCATTGAGAATACCACGCAAATCCCAGACGGTAATATATATTAACGCTGAAAACAAGACTGGGTGATTACTTTACTTTTAACAGGAACTATTCTTAAATCAACCTCTTACTTCGGTTCTTAGTCAGTGGATATGAGCAAAGCTCAGATATAATTATTCGTTATCAAAATGATACAGATTTTACAGAAATAAAAATATTCTATAAAAAAATAACAAATTAAGAAAATGAACACCAAAAATAAATCACTCGAAATATTAAATCTAAACTATACGTTGGACTAACACAAAAATTATACAATCACTTGTTTCACTAGAAATTACTCTATGGAAATGTTTAAATTTCACAATTAATGAAAAAAGTTGACACTTTAACACTAGAAAAAAATTAAATTTACACATACATATACTCAACTGTTTCTCTTTTCGTCCTTAGACTCACACAAGGTTACCGAACGGTTCATCAAAAATAAATACACTTCACTGTTTAACCTAATCTCAGAGGGCCAGTCACAAAAACCAATAAATTTTTATCATACACAGGCACTCACATATACATGGCACTTCTTTTAACTTAAACTATAGAAATTCCAATGTTTGAACAAATAATATTCACATTTAAGAGAAAACACTATGCGCGTTGGAGAGGAAAATTGATCGATGGCTGCAGGGGGTGCTGGCAAGAGGATCGTCAAACGTAGGCTCTTTCGGAATCAACCTGGATCTCTCTGTCTCCTATGGATTGTTAGGCCCTCATATATTAACTTAAATCACTCTGGAAACTACAAGGAAATCATTCCCGTAGCGTGGGGCATGGCTCTAGTGGCGTAAGGTTGCCAACTTAGCAATTTGAAGGAGTACTATCGTTGCCTGTGAGGCAACTCTCTCAGCTGACACTGCCCACCTCCTCTCATAACATTAAAAAATGATTAAATTCAGTATAGAATCTTCCTGTAACTTCCAACCACGTGGAAACATAATGCAATCCCTATCGTGTGTCATTCGGCATACCTTTTAAAAAGCTTACATAGGAATCCGTAACAAAACTACGTGAAATGGATATTTAATTCTTTAAACAATGTAAATTTACATATACGCAATTGAATGAAAATATAACTAAATGAATAATGAAAGTCTTATGTAATTTACATAAATTACTTAATCCTTCATGAGCGGAGCTCACCTTTTAAGCTGCCTAAACATCTCTCATATACACAAATGGAATGTATGAATAAAATAATCTACTTTTATGTAGACCAGCTTCATAAGAATATATATATATATGTAATATATATATATATATATATATATATATATATACATGTATATATATATATATATATATATATATATATATATATATATATATATATATATATATATATATATATATATATATATATATATATATATATATATATATATATATATATATATATATATATATATATATATATATATATATATATATATATATATATATATATATATATATATATATATATATATATATATATATATATATATATATATATATATTTCATGTATGTTTGTTACGAAGTCTTACGTAAGCTATTTGAGAGTGTTGTGGGATTCATGCAAGATATGAACAAGGTCTTAGGTAATGTTCTTTTATATTTTATGAGGTATTGTATCATGTTTGAGAGAGAATACTAAGTAACATATGCTTTGGAAACTTCTGTACATGTGCTTTGGAAATGTTGCGAAAGGCCTGGTGATAAGATGTTATCTTCTTTTTTTTTTCGGTGACAAAAGGTGGGCGCACCTAGCTGACAGAGAGCCGTCTGGCAAGGTGAGTAGCATTTGGAAGAGCGATACTTAGTAACTATGATGCCTTTTGGCACGGCCCACCACACAACCCTGTTAGTTGGGAAGTTTTTAGAAACAGTTAGGTTTTATATAAAAGGCAAACAACATGGTTACAGAGATAGAGATAGAGATTACCAGCCCTATGAGTGTCATCTCCTCACCTCTCTCACTCTCGCACGCAACCCAGTGCATTGTTTTGAAAGTGTTCAGTACGTTTATTGTGTCCTCTCCTATGTGACTCTGTGCCCCAAAGCGAATTGTGTGACGAAAAGATACGTAAATTAGGGTGAGTGCTGGCATTGTAAAAAGTTTTATAAATGGCCTTATAGGAAGGTTAGATTTTGTAACGTGATCTGGTTATCTATTTTCATTAAGTATCAAACTTGAAAATTGTATAATTCAGATTTTATTTCAAGCTTTTTTATAATTTTTATAGCAGTATTTCTCTTTTCTTAGTCTAAGGTTTATTCAGATTTAGCATTTAAAGTCAAGTAATTATATAATTTCAAATCATAATATTTTTGTCTTGATCTAAGTTTTGTTGAGACTTAATTTTTTCGAGTGTCTTATTTTGTTATTATGTAAATTCTTTCAAAGTGTTGTAATTTATATAGAATATATTTATTTCTGTAAAGAGTGTATCATTCCAATCACCTTTGTTTAGAACCAAATTCCGCTTGTATCTTGTTAGGAACAACGGAAGTTTTAAATAATACTTCAGAGTAATTACCTAGCTTTTGTTTAGTGTACTTAAGAGACCTTTGGATTTTTAGTGTTTTATATATTGCTATCTGGGAGTTATTTAACTGTCTAAGAATTTGTGTAATAGTATTTTAAAGTGTAACAGCTTTAATGTAAAAGTAAAAAAGGGAGTTTGGAAATCGAGAGGTTGATTAACTTGCTAGTCGTAGTATATATAATATTATATGTTTTGTTCCCAGGCACAAGCCATAGTATGATATATTTTGGTGCTCAGACCAGGGAGCCATAATCGTATAATACAGTATACATTTTTGGTGCCCAGACCCAGGATCTAGCGAGTCTATTTTAGATATTGGTGATATCAGTGCCATGTTTTAATTGAAGTTTTGAGCAAATTTAGAGTTGATAGGATTTTGTGTATTGTTTAGATATAATTTTGGATAGGAATTTAATATATTATTTAAATTAGAAGATGGCCCAGTTTAATATCCAAGTGTTTTTGAATAACCCAAGTGTTCAGGAATTCTCAGAAGTTAATGTAACTAAAGCTCAGTTGCTCTCTATCTTGATGGTATGTGGCGGCCATACAACGAGTGGGATGATTAGAGCTCAAATCTAATGTCTAGCCTTAAAAGCGTTGAGAAACTTGGGAAAGTTGTCAGGAGAGAATTTTTTGGGTAGCTTGTGAACTGTTGGAGGAAGCTGAGGAAGAATTTTTAGCGAAGCATAAACCGGTTGACCATCAAACTGAAGGTATGAAAGCAGATAAGGATGTAGAGGCTGAGATTCAACAAATTGCAGAGGAAGAGAATTTAATGAGGTTGAAGATGATTTAGAACGGGAAGAAGAAGAGAGAGAAGAAAACCAAGTGCGAAAGAAATTAAAGCAAGGCAAGGAGAATAGGAATGAGAAGAAGCCAGAGAGACTGGAAGACATGCAAGGTTATTGGAAACAAGACAAAAAGAAAGACAGCCAGAGATTGCACAAAATGTGAGGGAGTTAGAGATGTTGAATGCTCGTGCAAGGTCAGGTAACTCAGATGTTTGTGAGGGGCCGAGAGAGGAGTTGTTAACTCAAAGGCAGGATGCAATCAACTGAGTTTTATTAAGGAACACTCTTCTTTATATACAAAACCTCAAGGCAACAGGACATGACCTGTTCGAGAGACAGACAATGTTACTGAGCAAAACGGAGACATGATCATTCAGGTTCTTTTTAGTGCGAGGGAAGAGCGCAGATACAAGCATAATATATACAACATAATTATGTACAATTGTGTGCCACACGGTTGGTACATGGCTCTCCCCCTAAAAATGACATACTGCAAATGTTAAATAGGGCACCCTGATCTAGAGAGGCGAACTGTAGGCGGGTCATCTGGCAGAAGATAAGCAGGTTTTAGACGATCAATGGAGACCCAGTCTTCTTTGCCCCGAATGTTTAGTAGCAATGCTTTCAGACTGCGTCGGATCACAAGGAAAGGGCCCATGTAAGGGGGCGTTAGTGGTGGCTTGCTAGTGTCGTTGCGCAGGAAGACGTGCGTTGCAGACTGCAAGTCCGTTGGTATGTGATGCTTCGCTGGGGGCTTGTAAGTCTGGCGGCACGTAATAAATTTTCCCACGACGTGACGTATGCGCTGGAGATCGTCGGAGGAGGTTGTAGAAGGAAAAAATTCGGCAGGGACGACCAACGGGTCGCCATACACCATTTCGGCTGCCGAGACGTCGAGGGCGTCTTTAGGAGTGGTCCTTAGTCCCAGGAGGACCCAGGGAAGTTGAGTAAACCAGTTGCAATCCTTGCAGCGGGACATCAAAGCTGCTTTGAGGGTGCGATGAAAACGTTCAACCATTCCATTGGCAGCGGGGTTGTAGGCTGTTGTCTGATGTAGGGTGATGCCCAGGAGATTCGCTAATGACGTCCACAATTGAGAGGTGAAAGTGGTTCCCCTGTCAGAAGTAATATGCTCAGGGATACCGAATCTTGAAATCCATCCAGAGAGTAAGGCAGATGTACATGAGGCGGACGTTGCAGTTTCCATGGGAATGGCTTCAGGCCAACGAGTGGAGCGGTCGATGACGGTAAACAGGTAACGATGTCCTTGTGATGTGGGTAGGGGGCCTACAACGTCGACGTGAATGTGTGCAAAACGACGCTGAGGTTGAGGAAAGGTGCCCACTCCTGAATCCGTGTGTCGATGTACTTTGGAAGTTTGGCAAGAAGTACAGGCGCGGACCCAATCCTTAGCATCCTTAGAAATGCCGTGCCAAATGAACTTTGCCTTCAGCAGCTGTGCAGTAGAATGGCACGAGGGATGTGAAAGGCCGTGAATGAAATCAAACACCTGTCGGCGCATGGGAGCAGGAATCCAAGGTCGCGGTCTACCAGTACTGACGTCAGAGAGGATGGTGGTGTTGGAGTCTTCAAGGGGAAAATCTTCCCAACGGAGGGACGTGCAGGAAGTCCTACAAGCTTGATACTCTGGATCCTGTTGTTGGGCTTCAGCCAGGGCGTTGTAATCCAATCCCAGTTGAACGGCAGCCAACGTGTTTCTTGACAGGGCATCGGCAACGGGATTCATTTTCCCAGGGACGTATTGGAGGGTGCAATTGTATTCAGCCACAGCGGAGAAATGTCGGCGTTGACGGGCGGACCAGGCGTCAGACTGTCGAGTGAAGGCGTGCACCAGAGGCATGTGGTCTGTGCGAATGACGAAGGGCGTACCTTCTAAGAAATGGCGAAAGTGACGGACAGCCAAGTGCACCGCCAGCAATTCTCGATCGAAGGTAGAATAACCCGATTCTGCCTTGGACAGTTTTCTGCTGAAGAAGGCCAATGGGCGGGGCGAGCCTTTGACCACCTGCTCGAGTACTGCACCAATAGCGACGTCGCTGGCATCGGTGGAGAGAAGGAGAGGGGCGTGTGGGATAGGAAAAGTGAGAGCCGCAGCAGTTGATAGGGCCTTCTTTGCATTGCAGAAGGCTGCTTCTTGAAGGGGACCCCACTTCAGGTCCTTTGGCTTGCCCTTGAGGGAGGCGTAGAGGGGAGCAAGAGTGGCGGCAATGGCTGGCAGAAAACGGTGATAATAGTTGATCATGCCCAAGAATTCCTGCAGAGCTTTGACGGTCGAGGGCGCGGGGAAGTTCTGAACGGCTGCTACCTTCTCAGGGAGGGGATGGACTCCTTCAGGAGTGATACGGTGCCCTAAGAACGACACTTCGTTGGCGCCAAAGGTACACTTGTCGTACCGGACTACAAGGCCGTTTTGTTGCAGGCGGTCGAGCACGATGCGTAGGTGACGGAGGTGTTCCTCTTTTGAGGAGGAGAACACAAGTATGTCGTCCACATAACATACACAGAAAGGGAGGTCCCCTAAGATGCCATCCATGAGACGTTGAAACGTTGCCCCAGCATTACGAAGGCCAAAACAGGAGTAATTGAAGGTGTATGTACCAAACGGAGTGGTGATGGCGGTCTTGGGGATGTCTTCTGGGTTCATAGGCACCTGATAATACCCCTTCAGGAGGTCGAGCGTAGAGAAAACCTTTGCTTTGTGCAGGTAGGAGGTCACATCGGCAATGTTTGGGAGGGGGTAGTGATCCGGTTCTGTTTGCATGTTCAGGCGCCTGTAATCCCCGCACGGACGGAGGGAGCCGTCTTTCTTCAGAACGATGTGTAAGGGTGACGACCATGGGCTGGAGGCCTTTTGGCAAAGGCCCATTTTCTCCATTTCGGCGAACGTCTGTTTGGCGGCTGCCAATCGTTCCGGTGCCAGACGTCTGAATTTTGCGAAGACTGGGGGTCCAGTCGTCTTGATATGGTGATAAATACCGTGCTTGGCAGGAACCGTGGGCGTTTGGCGAAGTTCTGGACGGAAAACTTCCGGGTACGACGTGAGGAGGTGGGCGTAGGCATCCGTGGGTGCGCTGATGTGGAGAGCGAGGTTAGAGGGGGCTGGTTGAAGAGGTGTCGACAAGTACGAGTCTGTGTTGACCAATCGTCGGTGGGCGACATCGACCAGAAGGTGGAAATGAGAGAGGAAATCCGCACCGAGGATTGGCATCGTGACGTCAGCAACGAGAAACTTCCAATTGAATTTACCGTTTCCGAACGATAATGTGAGGTTCTCGTAACCGTAGGTGGGTATCGCAGATCCGTTGGCAGCTACTAAGCGGACGTCGGCAGATGTAGACAGACTACGTTGTGCCTTGAAGAGTTTCCTTGGCAAAAGAGAACGACAAGCACCCGTGTCTACCAAAAATCGCACGCCCGTTCCTGCATCCTGTAAAAAGAAAAGATTAGAAACATGGGAGGCCACCGCCACAAGCGATGGCCTACTTACACGTTTTTTGGCCACTGACAATCCTTGGCACATTTCTTCGCGGTTGCCCCGAATCTGCAGTGGTAGTAGCAAAACTGCAGCGGATGGGAGGTAGTAAGTGGCTGTAGAAGTCGTTCGTTGGGGTGCGAGCGATTGGTGGGTGGTGGGCGGCTTTGTCGCCGCTTCGGCACGTCACGGGGTAGGCGTGTATGTCCTACGGCATTCATGTCAGCTTCGGTTGACGTTGAATTGGCATCCTCGTAGTCAGGGGTGGAGGCGTTGATGGAGGTCTTGAAGTGGCTGTCCATAAGGGCGTCGGCTTTGGTCATCAAGTCCTTTATGGGTAAACTATCGACATCGGGTATGGCAGCGCGTACAGGTTCGGGTAAACGGCATATCCAAAGGGCACGAAGTAGGTTCACCTCACGAGGAGAGCCGTCTGCGGCAGGTTGAAGGCGAGCGATACTGGTCATTTCCCTGAGGGCAAGCGAAGCCCTTTGGTCCCCCAACGGTTGTTGCGAGAGCTGAAAAAGCTTTGCTATACGGGCGGCTGGTGACGGCGAGTACTGCTGCAGAAGGTATGTTTTGAGAGCTTCATACGCTATTGGGGTGTCTCCTTGTTCACAAAGCCAGTCGGATATTTCTGGGAAGGTGTCCTCGGGTATCGCCGCGAGAACATAATCCGCTTTGGTGGTTGAGCGAGTTACGCCCCTGATACGAAAGTGGACTTCCGAGCGCTGAAACCAAGCAAATGCTTCTCCGGTGGCGAACGGTGAAAGTTTCAATGGGGCGGCGCCAGCTGCTGGAGTAGAGTCTGTCTCCGTCATTGTACCAACGATGGAGGGGCGAGGGAGGTGGGGGTGGAATTCAGTGGGAGCGAGTCGACTTCCGGGGTCACCAATGTGACGGGCCGAGAGAGGAGTTGTTAACTCAAAGGCAGGATGCAATCAACTGAGTTTTATTAAGGAACACTCTTCTTTATATACAAAACCTCAAGGCAACAGGACATGACCTGTTCGAGAGACAGACAATGTTACTGAGCAAAACGGAGACATGATCATTCAGGTTCTTTTTAGTGCGAGGGAAGAGCGCAGATACAAGCATAATATATACAACATAATTATGTACAATTGTGTGCCACACGGTTGGTACATGTTTGATGTGGCAAATACACAAGTGTTGATCTCGAAATTCATAGAAGAAGATCCGGATGAGTTCTTCGATAATTTTGAAAGGGTTGCGTCGATGATGGAATGGCCAGAAGATAAATGGTCTTTATTAGTGCAGAGCGTACTTACTGCGAAGGGTTGCAGTGCTTATTTATCCTTATCTCAGGACCAGAGAAAGGAGTATCAAGAAGTAAAGAGGGGCGTACTACAAGTGTATCAGATGACCCCAGAATATTATGAAGAAAATTTCCTAAGTTTGTGGAAGGACGAGGAAATGACTTTCCTGGATGACACTTCTCAAGTACGACGATGCTTTAAAAGATGGATAAAGGCTACTAGCATAAAGGAGATGGCTGATTTCGAAAAATTGATAATACTAGAGCAGTATCTACGGGGAGTTCCTGAACATATTTGAACGTACTTGAGAGAGAGAGAGAGAGAGAGAGAGAGAGAGAGAGAGAGAGAGAGAGAGAGAGAGAGAGAGAGAGAGAGAGAGAGAGGTGAAGAAGCTTGATAAAGTCGCTTCGCTGAGTGAAGATTATAATATTATCAGTTGTAAACCCTCCTCGGCGGGCACAAAGTTTTAACCATCGTTATAACCAACTGTCAATTATTTGCCAAACCATGGAAATCGGTTCAGTAATAACTACGGGAACAAGTTCACCAGTTACAATGGAAGTAGCACTGATACTGTCCCTAAGCAGAATGCGATAGTACCACAGCAACAAACGTCGGATCGTCCTCATTCAAGTATCGTGAAAGATGTGCAGAAGGTTGATATTGTCTGTTTTAACTGTGGCAAGAAAGGGCATATCAGTAAGGAATGTTGGTCAAACCAACCAAAACCAGTCGCCCAAAGGATTAAGGATAATTTGACTTCACAGAATATGAAGACGAAGAAGCAATTGGGAAAGGACAGAGAGGAAAATGAACCAGCCACCGTTTACACGATGAACATGATGAACTCAAACAACGTGGATGCCTTTAAACCATACATTTATGAAGGTATGTTAGCAGCAATAGTGGGGAGTGAGAGAACCCCGGTCAGGATATTGCGTGACAGAGGTTGCAACCATAGTATGGTGGTATGAGGAGTACACCTGTTGGTGGAACAGTCTCTCACAGGGGACTCAGTTATTTTGAAGGGAATAGGAGGTGAGGAGGTCACCTCTATTTTCCATTTAAAACCGTCATGTGAGTTGGTGAAAGGTAATTTTGACTTTCTGGTAAAGGATTCAGTGGCTGTCGAAGGAGTAGATGTCATGCTGGGTAATGAGATTGGTGTAGCGCCATTCGTGCCTTGTCCCATTGATACAGAGAAACCATTGAAGTATAGTCTTATGACTGGACTCAAGAAGGAATACCTGTCTCTGTTTCCTAGTTGTGTTACGACTAGGAGTATGAAGAAGAAAGTAGCCTCTGAAGAGTAAAATGAAATCGAAGGAGCAATGAACTTGTATGAT
>NC_090739.1:48954775-48979775 GCF_036898095.1 Palaemon carinicauda
CGCTCGCCTTCAACCTGCCGCAGACGGCTCTCCTCGTGAGGTGAACCTACTCCGTGCCCTTTGGATACGCCGTTTACCTGAACCTGTGCGCGCTGCCATACCCGATGTCGATAGTTTACCCATAAAGGACTTGATGACCAAAGCCGACGCCCTTATGGACAGCCACTTCAAGACCTCCATCAACGCCTCCACCCCTGCCGACGAGGATGCCTATTCAACGTCAACCGAAGCTGACATGAATGCCGTAGGACATACACTCCTACCCCGTGACGTGCCGAAGCGGCGACAAAGCCGCCCACCACCCACCAATCGCTCGCGCCCCAACGAACGACTTCTACAGCCACTTACTACCTCCCATCCGCCGCAGTTTTGCTACTACCACTTCAGATTCGGGGCAACCGCGAAGAAATGTGCCAAAGATTGTCAGTGGCCAAAAAACGTGTAAGTAGGCCATCGCTTGTGGCGGTGACCTCCCATGTTTCTAATCTTTTCTTTTTACAGGATGCAGGAACGGGCGTGCGATTTTTGGTAGACACGGGTGCTTGTCGTTCTCTTTTGCCAAGGAAACTCTTCAAGGCACAACGTAGTCTGTCTACATCTGCCGACGTCCGCTTGGTAGCTGCCAACGGATCTGCGATATCCACCTACGGTTACGAGAGCCTCACATTATCGTTCGGAAACGGTAAATTCAATTGGAAGTTTCTCGTTGCTGACGTCACAATGCCAATCCTCGGTGCGGATTTCCTCTCTCATTTCCACCTTCTGGTCGATGTCGCCCACCGACGATTGGTCAACGCAGACTCGTACTTGTCGACACCTCTTCAACCCGCCCCCTCTAACCTCGCTCTCCACATCAGCGCACCCACGGATGCCTACGCCCACCTCCTCACGTCGTACCCGAAAGTTTTCCGTCCAGAACTTCGCCAAACGCCCACGGTTCCTGCCAAGCACGGTAGTTATCACCATATCAAGACGACGGGACCCCCAGTCTTCGCAAAATTCAGACGTCTGGCACCGGAACGATTGGCAGCCGCCAAACAGACGTTCACCGAAATGGAGAAAATGGGCTTTTGCCAAAAGGCCTCCAGCCCATGGTCGTCACCCTTACACATCATTCTGAAGAAAGACGGCTCCCTCCGTCCGTGCGGGGATTACAGGCGCCTGAACATGCAAACAGAACCGGATCACTACCCCCTCCCAAACATTGCCGATGTGACCTCCTACCTGCACAAAGCAAAGGTTTTCTCTACGCTCGACCTCCTGAAGGGGTATTATCAGGTGCCTATGAACCCAGAAGACATCCCCAAGTCCGCCATCACCACTCCGTTTGGCACATACACCTTCAATTACTCCTGTTTTGGCCTTCGTAATGCTGGGGCAACGTTTCAACGTCTCATGGATGGCATCTTAGGGGACCTCCCTTTCTGTGTATGTTATGTGGACGACATACTTGTGTTCTCCTCCTCAAAAGAGGAACACCTCCGTCACCTGCGCATCGTGCTCGACCGCCTGCAACAAAACGGCCTTGTAGTCCGGTACGACAAGTGTACCTTTGGCGCCAACGAAGTGTCGTTCTTAGGGCACCGTATCACTCCTGAAGGAGTCCATCCCCTCCCTGAGAAGGTAGCAGCCGTTCAGAATTTCCCCACGCCCTCGACCGTCAAAGCTCTGCAGGAATTCTTGGGAATGATCAACTATTATCACCGTTTTCTGCCAGCCATTGCCGCCACTCTTGCTCCCCTCTACGCCTCCCTCAAGGGCAAGCCAAAGGACCTGAAGTGGGGTCCCCTTCAAGAAGCAGCCTTCTGCAATGCAAAGAAGGCCCTATCAACTGCTGCGGCTCTCACTTTTCCTATCCCACACGCCCCTCTCCTTCTCTCCACCGATGCCAGCGACGTCGCTATTGGTGCAGTACTCGAGCAGGTGGTCAAAGGCTCGCCCCGCCCATTGGCGTTCTTCAGCAGAAAACTGTCCAAGGCAGAATCGGGTTATTCTACCTTCGATCGAGAATTGCTGGCGGTGCACTTGGCTGTCCGTCACTTTCGCCATTTCTTAGAAGGTACGCCCTTCGTCATTCGCACAGACCACATGCCTCTGGTGCACGCCTTCACTCGACAGTCTGACGCCTGGTCCGCCCGTCAACGCCGACATCTCTCCGCCGTGGCTGAATACAATTGCACCCTCCAATATGTCCTTGGGAAAGTGAATCCCGTTGCCGATGCCCTGTCAAGAAACATGTTGGCTGCCGTTCAACTGGGATTGGATTACAACGCCCTGGCTGAAGCCCAACGACAGGATCCAGAGTATCAAGCTTGTAGGACATCCTGCACGTCCCTCCGTTGGGAGGATTTTCCCCTCGAAAACTCCAACACCACCATCCTCTGTGACGTCAGTACTGGTAGACCGCGACCTTGGATTCCTGCTCCCATGCGCCGACAGGTATTTGATTTCATCCACGGCCTTTCACATCCCTCGTGCCGTTCTACTGCACAGCTGCTGAAGGCAAAGTTCATTTGGCACGGCATTTCTAAGGATGCTAAGGATTGGGTCCGTGCCTGTACTTCTTGCCAAACTTCCAAAGTACATCGACACACGGATTCAGGAGTGGGCACCTTTCCTCAACCTCAGCGTCGTTTCGCACACATTCACGTCGACGTTGTAGGCCCCCTACCCACATCACAAGGACATCGTTACCTGTTTACCGTCATCGACCGCTCCACTCATTGGCCTGAAGCCATTCCCATGGAAACTGCAACGTCCGCCTCATGTACATCTGCCTTACTCTCTGGATGGATTTCAAGATTCGGTATCCCTGAGCATATTACTTCTGACAGGGGAACCACTTTCACCTCTCAATTGTGGACGTCATTAGCGAATCTCCTGGGCATCACCCTACATCAGACAATGGCCTACAACCCCGCTGCCAATGGAATGGTTGAACGTTTTCATCGCACCCTCAAAGCAGCTTTGATGTCCCGCTGTAAGGATTGCAACTGGTTTACTCAGCTTCCCTGGGTCCTCCTTGGACTAAGGACCACTCCTAAAGACGCCCTCGACGTCTCGGCAGCCGAAATGGTGTATGGCGACCCGTTGGTCGTCCCTGCCGAGTTTTTTCCTTCTACAACCTCCTCCGACGATCTCCAGCGCATACGTTACGTCGTGGGAAAATTTACTCCGTGCCGCCAGACTTACAAGCCCCCAGCGAAGCATCACATACCAATGGACTTGCACTCTGCAACGCACGTCTTCCTGCGCAACGACACCAGCAAGCCACCGTTAACGCCCCCTTACACGGGACCTTTCCTTGTGATCTGACGCAGTCTGAAAGCATTCCTCCTAAACATTCGGGGCAAAGAAGACTGGGTCTCCATTGATCGTCTAAAACCTGCTTATCTTCTGCCAGATGACCCGCCTACAGTTCGCCTCTCTAGATCAGGGCGCCCTATTTAACATGTACAGTATGTCATTTTTAGGGGGGGAGCCATGTACCAAACGTGTTTCACACAATTGTACATAATTCCTTTTGTATATATTATGCTTGTATCTTCGCTCCTCCCTCGCACTAAAACGAACATGAAAATTCCTGTCTGGTTTTTCCTCTGTGATATTGTCTGTCTTGTGAACTTGTCATGTCCTGTTGCCTTGAGGTTTTGTATATAAGGAGAGTGTTCCACAACAATATAACTCAGTCGTTCCTAATCTGCCTTTGATTTCACAACTCCTCTCTCGGCCCGTCACATGATCCTGTATCAGACGCCTACCAACACTCCAGTGAGACGACTCTCTCTTAGCCAAAACTAGATAAAAAACTAACTCTGGGTTTTTCAAGAACCTTCTAAACACGTGGCAAATATAACACTTGCATAATTTCTCACAAACATGATGCAATACCACAGACATATTACATAAGCTCGCGTTCATACCTCGTACGATTCGTATAGCACACTTAATCAAGTTTCATAAGACTTCATAGTAAAACATGTTAAATAAAGGTTAATTCTTAAAAATAACGCAAATTTACATATACTGACCTAAATGAAATTAACAACGAAAGTCTCACATAATTTAGATGCAATTGCTAAGACCTACGTGAGAGGAGCTCATCATACGTGGTGGCTGTACACCTATTAAATACACAAATGAAATGCATGAATAGATTATTTACTCTACACTAGACCAGGTTTGTAAGATATATATATATATATATATATATATATATATATATATATATATATATATATATATATATATATATATATATATACATATAAACGTATATACATATATACATATATACATATATTCATATATACTTATATACATATATACATATACACACACATATAATCTTATAAGCATATAATCTTAATGTCCTCACTTCACTCTGCATTCTCTACATGTATAAACGTAATAAAACATTAAATTGCATTACAGGGCACCATGCCGGTTGACGCCAGGTATATTTTTTTTTATGAATCATACTTTTAAAAAACAGTATCGATATAACATTACATATTCTAATAACTTCTATAAACTTCTGTACTGATATAGCATTGTATATTTAAAACAAAATTAACAAACTTGTTCAAATTAACATATAAGCCTCCTCTGCCGCCCAGGGAAAAACCATAGATAAAAAACAAAATCTTAAATTTTGAAAAAACTATGGAAACCTGTGTATCCGAGGCAATAATACAGAGTAAACCAAATATGAGTGGGGGAACCTCACCCGTGTACTACTATTATTACTACTACTACTACTACTACTACTACTACTAATAATAATAATAATAATTATAATAATAATAATAATAATAATAATTATAATAATAATAATAATAATAATAATAATAATAATAATAATAATAATAATAAATTCGACTTGCTCGGGCTAGTGTGCGCTAGAAAGTGACCACTTAGTCAATACTTTTTCAAACATCGAATATGTTTCACTCCACACTAAAATCTCATTCGCCACTGCCTACATAATAACTGAACTTAAGTAACAAGACACTAAGATCTGCTTACATGTCGTTAGGACAATTATTTTTCACTATACTGTACTTCGTAACGCGAAAAAATTCTAGTCCTCACATTACTCTTCATTCTCTACATGTATAAATATAATAAAACATTATATTGCATTACAGCGCACCGTACCGGTTGACCTTAAATAATACCAAAGAAAAGGAGAGAAAGGAATAAAGGTTCCGATTAAATTATTTATACACATTTAACCTCTTTTCTATGAAGTCCTTGACAAACATGTTTACTTGAAACAGACTACCAACGCTCGTGTCTATGGAGACACTTATCATTGATGTTATCGTTTGCAATGTTTGAACTTGCAGCCACAGTTTTTAACAAAATATTTTGTTTGGTTATATTACCACAGTGCTTCACTTTACTTTAATCTATTCGGAAATACGGGAGCTTCTAAAAGCTCTCTTAAAAATAAATTCATCAAAGGAAAAAACCATTCCAGTTTCCTCTATCATACAAAATACATCAAATATGGAAAAGCATCTGTGACAACTTCTGGTATCAAAACTAAAACTTCACAGTATTGATGATATTTCCTTTTTTTCTTTATCTTGTTCAACAAAGAAATCTTCAAATCATAATAAGTTTAATTCCTCAAATATCCAAAAAAAAAAAATTTGATGATATATCAAAATCATAAAGAAGTTTTTCAATATAGGAAAATATGAGCCGCGCTGATTCTGCAACACCTGATTATCAATAAGATCCTTGGTATGCACCGATCTACAAGTTAAATGCTTCACAGGTTCTTGCAAAGATTTAACAAATGAATTTTCCGTAGGATCTAAGTAACCACTCATTTCATGCCTCCACTTTATGGCACAAATTGTTTGATCACTGTAGATTACGAAAGCACCGGAACCTAATAAATGCGGGATAAATAAAGTAACATGCACTGGCATTTCGCTTTGCTCGTGACCATTATTGGGAGTGTCTCTTTGTTGAAAGACAAGTTTGTAGGCCTTGTCGGTGCTGTCATTCATCGAGGATAGAAGATAGCCATAACCACTGAGGTCCCCCAATTTCCAGTCCAAATTAGATGCCACCATCAAAGACGACTGCTGGCATTTCATTGCATTCATGATCCAGGAAAGTAGATAACAAAAATAAAATAATGTATATATACTTATAATTTCAAAATCTTTACCTTCGATATCAAAGGTCTAGTATAGATTTTTTTTTTTTTTTGGGGGGGGGGGCGTGTGTAATAAACCTTTTGTTACGTAAACGCTCACAAAATTTAACAATAAAGTTTCCCTCAATAATATCAAAAGTCAAGATGGAGAGGACCTCCACTCTGGAATATTCAACTTGAGTGAAGAATTTCTGCCATTTTATCAATAACCTTTGGTATAAAGCTAACCATTTTTTTTTCACTTACCAAACCTCAAGTTAAAGCATCAAATGTCTATGTACCTGGACACTAATATTCGAGATTAAAAATCTCTCACTTATTTTTAACGAGTAGCAAAACTGTCTAAAGAATGAATAACGCGTACATGTCCATATCTCTGAAAAATGTAAGCAGGAATTGACCATCCATCCATGTTAGTTGAAACCACTCGAAGAATCCGCTCTTTTGCACTTTTTCTGGGCTAACATACATTGATGACCTGAACAGTGTATTCAGTACAAGTTTAAAATCTTTGGTTTTCACTTTGTAAATCTGGCTTTTTGCTACCTACTTGCATAAAATTCGAAAAATTTTTGTTATCTGGAACAACGTTTAAACATTGATTTTGAACAATGTGTACTTTACTTTTCATAATTTTGTCGACAGCCTCTTGCTCCCTTCATCTTTAATTTTGGAGATTCGTTTGCTGTCCAGTTACCAACCACACTTTTCATGAACATTTTTTTTCATTGTATTCTTCGCCAAAAACTTCAAAATGACTCTCAAAACCTACTACTGAGGTGTCACAACATAGCAGTAATTTTTCCTACACCAGAGGCGTCACAATATAATGATTAATTAAGTAAATCTGAGGCGTCATAATATAGCGGTAAATTTCCTATGTCTGAGGCGTCGCAATATAGTGATAGATTGCCCACATCTGAGGCTTCGCAATATTGCCCATATCTGAGTTGTCACAATATAGTGATAAATTGCCTACATCTGAGGCGTCACAATATAGTGATAAATTGCCTACATCTGGGGCGTCACAATATAGTGATAATCTGCCTACATCTGAGGCGTCACAATATAGTGATAAACTGCCTACATCTCAGGGGTCACAATATAGTAATACTTACTTGTTTACTTGTTTTGGGTTTAAATCCAACCCTCCACTGAAGTCGAGTGAATTACTTCTCGGGCGGGTCCATATTAATCATCTAACGAAACATTTTCATTATAACTTATACAATTCTTTGATTGTAGCATCTTCCAAATCATATGATCTTGTGAAAAGTAATGTCTTTAGTTTCTTCTTAAATTCAATTGCTCCCTTTAGGTCCTTCATTTCAGTTGGCAGTTTATTATAATGCCTAAGCGCACAGTAGCTAAAAGCCCTTTCACCAAATTTACTATTTGTTCTTGGTTCAGATAGCCTATGTTTGTCACTCATGTGTCTTATGTTAAAATTTGTTTCTAGTTCTAGTTTATTCAGGCATTCTTTTAGATATTTTGGTTCATTTTGGTTCAGTATCTTAAACGTTAGCAAGAGTAGCTTGTATTCAATTCTCGCTTTTACCGGCAGCCAGTGTTATTTAATTAGTGCAGGGGTAACTCTTTCCCTATTGTGTAGTCCTTTTATTAATCTAGCGGCTCTGTTTTGTACTCTCTGAATTTTCTTCAGCTGATAATTTGGTAAGCCATAGAACAGTGAGTTGCAGTAATCAATTCTTGAAAATATGTGGTGATTAATGAGTATGACCATTGATTTTTCATCTAAGTATTTACTAATAAATGCTATGTTTCTAATATGATAGTTACAATTTCTTACCATGTTATTTATATGTTCATTCATTGTCAGTCTATCATCCATGATTACTCCAAGATTTCTGACAGATTTCTTCAGGTTAATGATCGATTGACCTTTGGAAGCATTCGATTCTTTTTATATCTTTTTCATTTCCAAAAATAATACATTCACTTTTATCTTCATTGAGCTTGAGCTTTTTTGTTAACATTCTGCGTCAAAACGTGATCTCAACCAGAGCATCTACTGATGTTTCCCCACTATGTTCCCAACTAGCTTAGCCCAATATGTAAAAATACAAAAATACTTTACCGTTTTCATTTTAACAATATCTCTGACGACAAATTTCGTGGAAATTATGTAACTGACAATTCTATCCAAAAGATTTGCATGAAAATAGCGTTTTTGTTATTTCAGAATGTTTGGCATCTAAACAAGGTCTTAAACTACATAGTTTATCCTTAAAGTTACGAAATTTGCCTTCAGTATTCGTCCACTTACCAAATACAATTCTGAGTCTAAAAACCAATTACACTTATTTGTAAATAAATCCAAATATTGAGAAAGCTTTTGAAGCAAATAGCTAGCATGCAATGCCCCTTCAAAACAACCATCCGTAGCTATGCCATCATCTAAAAATACTATAATATTCACTACCTTAGATCTTAAATATCTAACTCTCTAAGAGCTTTGGTAAAGATGTACCCACTCTTTAAGGAATATCAAAAGATAATCCTTTATAAACAAAAATTGTCTATTTTTTCTCCAATGATAAAGATATTGCCGATGTTTTGATAGATCTCTATGCGATAAGCAGACTTTAGATCAAAAGTAAATATTAAATCCTTAAAAAGTTTGTAATAAAAAAACAGCCTTTGCTTACCATTTCCATTCTTGACCACCGTCAAAGACATTTTTTTTCCGAGATACCAGTGTCACCATTCTCTTTCTATTAAGCTCTAAATTTGTAATAAATTCTGATTCATCCCTCACTGACCTATTGTTACCCAATCCAATAACCATAGCAACGGTTTTGAATGGAATTTTGTAATCGCCCTTTTAGACGTCAATGACTATCTTACAGGACCCAATTTAATTCTGTTCAATGTATTGTGAATAAGAACAACCAACAGGCGATCAAACAAAAATAAAATAAAAACATAAGTTCCAATTTCCTTGTACCAACTGCAAGGTATACAAAATAAAAACAGCTATAGTTTCACTTATCTTTTCGACGTCTTTCTTGGTACTTTCCAGGCTCCAATGTCCGTTCTCAGCCTTCATTGAGCTCTAGACGTCTTCCATCAAAGTAGATATGAATCCACAGACTTTCCCTCGATCTTTAACTACTGTAGCTTGATACTTTCGGCGATGCTGCTCTTTGCGGAGTGACTAATTTCTGCAGCAGTTTTAGATGTACCTTGTCCCCCAAGTTGATAAACAGTAGCACCTAATGCTTACATTTTCGTATCAGTTTCTTCAAAATAACGCGATGCTCATTCAAATGGTTTTCCATCTTACTTTATTGTGGTGGGGATACTTGTTGAATATTCTGCTGGAAATCGGATAATAGATTGTCCACCACTTCTTGAAACGGTTTCATCATTCTGATTGCTAGTGTGAAAACACTATTCACATCTGAAACTGTAATTTGACCCTGCCTGGCGTCCTGGCTGATAAATTCGACTTGCTCGGGCTAGCGTGCACTAGAAAGTGACCACTTAGTCAATACCTCTTCAAACATCAATATGTTTCACCCAGCACTAAAATCTCATTGGCCACTGCCTACATAACAACTGAACTTAAGTAACAAGACACTAGGATCTGCTTACATGTCGTTAGGACAATTATTTTTCGCTATAACCTCTACATACGAATTTAATCCGTTCCAGAACCAACTTCGGATGTAGAAAATGTTCGGATGTCGAAACGAATTTTCCCATAAGAATACATTGAAATAGGATTAATCCGTGGTTGAGCCCAAAAACCTATGATAACTTCTTAATAAACTACTACACATAATTTTCCCATGATAATAATGAACACTAAATTAGATAATAGACATGTAAATAAGAAGAATAGACATGTAAATAAGAAGAATTAGCAAAAAATGATAAATAAGAAACGGGTTTTTAGCGTCACTTTACCTTAGAAACTCCAGCGCAGGTGTTGTTAGTCTTGCTACACAGAGAGGAGACGGACGGGCGGCGAGGAGGTAGAGAGGTTAACTACGATAAACGTACACTACCATAACTTATTCTAACTTACACTAAGTGAACTTTAACATAACTTAGCTTATTTTTTTTATAATTTATATTTTTTTTTTTACATTTTCTTTTTTTCTTTTTGATGATTAATTTTAATCACTTTCACTCTCTACACTTAAAATTGATTGAATTTTTTTCTCTTCACTCTTTGCTGTTTTCCTTGAACCACTTCCTTCCTCTTCATCACGAGTTCGCTTCATAGTTTTTTTAAAGAAGCTATCGCTTTTCAGAATGTTTCGAAAATAAGTTAGGGAAACATCATCAAACTGCGCAACTACACGACAAACCTGCAATTTCTTTGGATGGTATTTGTCAATGAAGTCGACCACATCTTGATATTTTCCTAACACCTCTTTTATTTGCGCGGAACTTATTGCAAGTTCACTCATACGGACGCCATGCTCATGCTTTTCAATAATTCCTTGCTTTACTTCTAAAGAAAGCATTCCCTTATTCCTTTTCTCACCACTACTACTGCCACTTGCGGAACTAAGCCTTTTAGGACCCATGATTTTCGTAAAATACCGTAAAAGGATGAACATAAAAAATCACGATTAAAACACAATTAATAGCAGAACGCACATGGCACAACCACACAAAGCCAAAGAGAACAGAGGACTGACCCAAGCCACGCTAATTGAGGGTCCCTCCGAGTTTGAAGTGCTGCCTTCTATTGGCGGAAATAAAAAACAAATCAGGCGCTATGAGCACCGACTACGCATTGTTTACTTCGGGTGTCGAAAAAAAAATTCGGGTGTAGAGTAGGAAGTGTTCGAATTGTACTTCGTGTGTCGAAAAATTCGGATACAACCGGTACGACGAAAATTGCTTACTTCGTGTGTCGAAATAAAATTCGGGTGTAGAGTCAAAAATTTGCTCGAATTTTACTTCGGATGTTGGAAAATTCGGATGTAGATACGTTCGGGTGTAGAGGTTCCACTGTACTTCGTAACGCGAAAAAATTCTGATATATATTACGGCTGGCTAACTAAACAACCTTGTTTGTGATACTGATAATAGATTGTCCATCACTTCTTGTAACGGTTTCATCATTCTGATTGGTAGTGTGAAAACACTATTCACATCTGAAACTGTAATTTGACCCTGCTTGGCATCCTCGCTGATAAATTCGACTTGCTCGGGCTAGCGTGCACTAGACAGTGACCACTTAGTCAATACCTCTTCAAACATCGAATATGTTTCACCCAACGCTAAAATCTCATTGGCGACTGCCTACATAACAACTGAACTTCAGTAACAAGACACTAGGATCTGCTTACATGTCGTTAGGACAATTTCTTTTTCGCTATACTTCGCAACGCAAAAAATTCTAATATATATTACGGCTGGCTAACTAAACAACCTTGTTTGTGATACTGCCACATACATCCATGCGATAAATAGAATGGGGGTGACAAATTAAACTAGTAGGTTCTTTAAAATCTTGTATAATGAAGATATACGGACATAAATGGAACAGCAGCAGGAAGCAGGTCCATGCTTGTCACTACAGTGACCACTGAACAACAACTGACTATTATATGCACATGGCGGAAAGAAAAGCAGTGTTGACACATATAATTACATTGTTGCTACGATGCATAATGAAAAAGTGGTCCTACAGTATTTGTAATAATAATAAAGGAAATGTACATTAATGTTCATATACTGTGCGTAATGTAACTAATATACAGCATAACATTATATATCTATACAAACCTCTCGAATTCCAAACTCATTTCTTTGCTTTCACATTAAATCTGTTACACTTGAAAATATTATTATACGAATTCTGAGACAATTCTATAACTTCCAGAGAGCAATATATAAAACACTGGATATCCAAAGATCTCTTAAGTATACTCAAAACTAAATTGGGTAATTATTCTTAAAAATTATTTAAAACCATTACTTACTACGATTCTTTACAGGATACGAGTGAAGTTGTAATAAGCATTGATGATTGAAATAATACACTCTTTACAAAAATAAATATATTCTATATAGATTATAACACTTTGAAAAGAATTTACATCAAACAAATAAAACATACAAAACATTAAGTGTGAACAAAATTTAGAATAGATAAATCTGAATAAACCTTACACTAATTAAAAAAAGGAATAATACTTATGAAAATTATATAATCACTTGTTTCACTTGAATTTAAATCTGAATACAATATTTCAGTTTGATAGTCAATGAAAACAGATAAACAGATCACGATACAATTACCTTTCACCTTACTACAGGAGAAGTAACAAATCTTTAAGAGAATTTTAAAAAATACTCACTATGTTTACAAAATCCCATCACACCAAAACTTTGATATTTCAGTGAACACTTTTTAAAACAATACACTGAGTTGTGTATGAGAGAGAGGAGAGGAGAGGTGGAGATGGGATTCTCTATCTGATCTATGTAACCTTTATATGAAACTTATTTACTTCCAAAAGCTTCCAGGAGATCAGGAAGCACGGGGGTTGGCCTAACGTCAACGCCAGAGTTATCAACTATATGAAAATGTCAAGAGACGAACCCGGTGTTTTCCGGCAGCTCTCTGATGCATACCAACGTACCTGTGAGACAACTCTCTCAACTAGCTCCAACCCCCTTTGTCCTCGAAATAAGAAAAAAAAAGATGAGATCTATCACTACGCTCCTCGAAGATCTTGCAAAGCACATGGCATAAAGTAATTGGGTATTTTCTCACAAACAAGATGCAATACCTCATAAAAATATAAAACAACATTACAAAAGTCCTTGCTCCTATCTCGTATGGTAACATAACACTCTCAAACAGTTTACGTAAGACTTTGTAACAAAAATACCTAAAATAAAAAGTTAGTTCTTAAAAATAACGTAAATTTACATAAACTGACCTGAATGAAGAATACAATGAAATTAAAGACAAAAGTCTTACGTAATTTACATAGTAAACTTGAATCTGCACGAGAGGAACTCCTCTTACAGGCTGGCTATCCTCTCTTCAATGCACAAATGAAATATATAAATAAATCATGAATAAACTATTGTATTTACTCTACACTAGACCAGCTTTGCAAGATATATATATATATATATATATATATATATATATATATATATATATATATATATATATATATATATATATATATATATATATATATGTGTGTGTGTGTGTGATATTGCTTCCTTATTTGTTAGAATTTAACGAATACGGTTTGATTATGAAAGATCAGTTTATTTGAAGGCAAGATACTATTATACATTTCTATCGGAAATGAAATTTCTGTTATAGTAGTCAAGAAAAATTTTGAAGTTTAGCTGGTCTGCTGAATTCGCGTGTAAGATGACGAGATCCACCAGTACTGGCACCATCGCTTCTCTGGACATAGAATTCCTTTTCACTCTCATCCCTGTTGCAGAGACAATTTACCTGATTTTGGAGAGAGTCTACAGGGATCCTTTTACACTGGCTTTGAACATCCCCAAGGAAGTCCTTTAATCGCTCCTGGAAATATGTACCAGGAAAGGCCCTTTCCCCACTCGCAGGGGCCACACATACATACATAAAGATGGTGTTGCTATGGGATCCTCCCTTAGTGTGCTTTTTACCTACTTCTACATGTTAGTTGTCGATGAGAGAATCTTTTCACGCATAAAGCAACTGATGGGTATGTGAGGTATATCGACGACACCTTCGTCATACTCCGCCCATTCAGGAAAATGAGAGTATTCGCAGGACCTTTGAGGACGCAGCTTCCTTAGGTTTACTGTGAGGCACAGCAACGATGGCTGACTGCCCATCCTAGATGTCCTCATCTTACCGAGTTCTTCAGGATACAAGAACCATTTCTACACCATGCCCACCAGCCTCCGATTATGTCTCAATGGAGACAGTGAATGTCTTGCCTCTACCCTCAAGGCCTATGCCCACAGGGCCCTCACTTATTGCTTTTACTGGGCCGACACTCTTGAAGAACTTGACTGTATCACCCAGGTCATTGTGAACAAAGACTATTCAAACAAGTAAGTAAACTGAAAGATCCCGCTGGCCTTGGACACATGTTACCAGAGTGATCAACTGACTGACAACACCACCACTACCATCAACCTATATTACAAGGGGTATATGCACAAAGAGTACCAGAAGGACGAGAAAGCCCTGGTTGATATCGTCATGAACCACATCTCTGCTGTAGATGATAACACCAAGATCAAATTTACAATCTACTACAAGATGGCTAAGACGTAGTCCCTCATCATGAGGAACAATCTGGCTCCACCGAATCAGGATTTCCTTAGACAGTTCAATGTGATTTATTCTTATATATCCCCGTTCCAGGATGTCTTGGACATTACATAGGAATGACCACTATGTGACTGTTTAAAAGACTGTCTTGCTATGTCCAGCAATGGGGCAATAAGAGCTCATGCGCTTCAGATACACAACCATAACATCAAATGTAAGGAGATTGTCAAGATTACTAAGATCATCGGCAGTGCTCCTGACTGCAGAAGATTTAGTATCCGGAAAGTTCTCTCATACAGCGAGAAAAACCATCCCTCAACACACCTCAAGAAATGTTCCTCCTCTGCTGACGTAAGAATAACATCCCAGGAATTACTACTGAATAAGACATCCCAAACCTAAACCACTTTGATCAGCAGCCAAGCATCTTAGTTTATTATTATTTTCATCTTCATTATTATTATTATTATTATTATTATTATTATTATTATTGTTATTATTATTATTATTATTACTGGTTAAATATAAAGGCTGCCTGAGTAGCATTATATTTGTACTCTATCATCTCGATGCTCAGATGATCTGAGCTATCGAGAAGATAGAGTATAGATTTAATGCTACAGAGGCAGCAATGGCATTCAACCAATAATAATAATAATAATAATAATAATAATGATAATAATAATAATAATAATAATAATAATAATGATAATAATAATAATAATAATAATAATAACAACAATAACATTGAAAATAATAATAATGAATATGAAAATAATAAACCAAAATTCTACTCCAGTGATTAAGGCAGTCACACATTTATACCTCCTGAGTGCGGAACCCAAAGGGGGTTAATGCATCTAAGAACACTGCCTAATGTCTCATAAAATTCAAATATTTTACTTAACTTTTCTTTTGCCTGCTCGAGCGTTTCGCCTCTGGCACATGCTCTTTGACAGCCTTGAAAAACACGTGTTCGGCTAATACCTTCCTCCACTGACAAGACGGTCCCCTATTTGGACCGCCCAACATTACTTAGATTAAATTGCTACCCTCATCGAGAGCCAAATACTTTTACACATATTATTCCTTGTAAATTTATGGCTCTGACCTTTGCACAGATTAGCAAAGACTTATATCCAGTCCTCTCCAGTAAAAGATTAAACATCTGGCCCAACGTTTTCTCTATTTGTAATTGGATATCTTTCCTCTGACAGCTGCATTCTCTCAGGCGAATTTTCTAATCGTTAGTTTTGAATCTTAGACCCCATTTCTACCCAATTTTTTTCACTCATTAAAGACAGAGCGCCATTTTGTTTGCTGTGGTAAATAGACACATCTGTAGTAGGACCTCACAACCTCATCCTGACAAAACTGGGTCAGAAGACGGAACATTTCCGCTCCATTCTACCCCTAAACGGACATAGGGCTACTAAAGGAGAACCGCTTGTTACACCAAGGCGAGAACCCAGCAATCAACAAGAGTGCAGCGACTAAAAAAAATTAGTCACAAACATTTAACTTTGCCTATTTTACCTTTTATCAATATGAATAATGTTGAACTCCACTGTGCGTATTGCTGCCTTAACGCCAGAATGACAATCAAATCTGAAAACCTCCCAAGTGGACCCTCCATACATTAAGGCTGATTCATACAACCCGTTTTCTTTCCGACAGGAAGGCAGTAGTTTAAGTGGTGTCTATCTTTCTTACGTGTATTCAAATACAACTGTTCACACAAGCTGTCAGGTTGACAGCGTCCCACTGGCGTCAGCCGTCCAAGTCGGCTTGGCTTTCTTCCCAAGAAACTCCGGGCAGTTTGATGGGTGTTAGCCATTCAACCAACGGGTGGATGGTCCTTCGTGTGAACGAGGCCCATATCATACCCGTTCGTTTTAGAGGCCTGCAACCACCACTTTTCCTCAATATAGAGTCATCAAGTGTACAGTTAGTTCATTGTTGACAGTGGACACCATGGATGAGAAGTTAATTGAACTTGTGTGAAGGTATGAGGAGTTGTTTGACATGATGAATAATTTTCTTAGTGAAGTAGGAATTTTTTTCTTTTCAGAGATGAAAGCAAGGATAACTTTTTGTTTTAGTAAAGTTTCATCTGTGTTGTGAATAATTTACCATAATGAAATTTTTTCATTGTTTGCAATTTTTTTTTTTTTACCGTAAGCAAACTGCAAGTTTTCCTTTGGAGATATGGCTTCTTGGCCAAAAACTTTGCCTTTGACATTCTGAAATACTGATAAACTTTAACTTCATCATCTGCCAGTGCTTTATACAGTGTCCAGAACTCTCCCTCCCTCTTTCTTTTCTTTATTGACTGATGTACCAGTATCCTTTCCCTTTTTCATTGGAATCTCTATTGTTCCTGCTCTTCGAGTAGATCAATTGCCGCCAAATTTCTAATGCTGAGAAAATTATCTTCGTTTACAATGAAAACCGCACTGTGGTAAACGGACAAGGAACGTCTCTTGTGAATGTATATTTCGACAGCGTTTAGCCACATGCCTGCCTGCTGGAAAGAAAACAGGTCGTGTGATTACCCATATCTCTACGGTTATTTAGAGATTGATTGATTGATTTAAAGTTTTCAGGCATCCTGACATCGTTATTTAGAGACAGGTCCTTCGAAACCCTACTCCCTTTTAAGAGTATCACTGGCCTTTGAAAATAATCATATTTTGTCACACAGCCATTTTCTGATTTCATGTTTTTTTTTATGCTGCAAAACTTCTGTTCCATTGCCGGACAACAGATTATGTCCTTTAGAAGCTTCCTTATAGAGTAACGAGGCGGTTTTGTCCGCGCAAACACCAGGAATTTCCTCATCTCGGACATAACAATAATTGGAATCATTATTTTGAGAGAAAATATTTCAACATTTAAGTTTATATTCATATTCTATATGTTTTCACATAATTCGTTGGGCAACGATAACAACGTTTGTGAAAGCACGGTTTCTGATCAGTGCACAAGCAATGGCTTTAGTGCGTGAAACGTTTTTGTGCTGTTATCTTTACATGGAGTATTTCCCAGTCGCCACTGCTATTCACGCAATTTCTTGTTATTTCGTTGTTTATTTAATTTTACTACTTTAATCATGCCGAAGAAGAGGAGTTCTATTGAGTGAGAGCATATTTCGAAGTCATTGAAGAACCACGTGAAGTGAAAGAATGTGATCATGAGTACATGGATACTCGGGCAATGGAAACCCTACCGTGACCAAGTAGAGCTTTTTTTTATTTTTCTTTTTTTTTATTCCAGCAAGGTTTTCTTCTTTTTATAAAACACATGTCGTGCAAAGATATAGTTTACTGGAGGATACTGACATTGAAGATGACTTATCTTCGATTTTACCCGATGACGAAGATTCACCTCCTGCAATCGAAGATTTGCTTCATGCAATCGTAAGGAGGCAAAAGAAATTCTCCTAAGAAGTGCTGTTCTTAGAAGTAAACTTACGGAAAACTGTATCCGTATGAGAGTAGCATTTGAAAGGTGAAAACGATAATGACGAAATCATTTTTGGATAAAAAAAAATAAAATAAAAAAATGTTATGTATTATGATTCCGTAAACTCAATTGAAAAGCACTATGGCAAAACAAACCATCGTTCAAAGTAAAACCTTTTTTTTAACAAAAGAAAAAGGTTAACTTAAAGTAATAAAGTATCTGAAATATAGAAACACCACGACCATAAATACAATTATCTGGTTAAAAATATTTACAAGATTACGCTTGAGCGATAACTGCATACTCATTTCTTAGAGAAAAATAAGAAAATGAAAAAGGTATTGAAGGAATCCTAATAATAATAATAATAATAATAATAATAATAATAATAATAATAATAATAATAATAATAATAATAACAATAATAATCATCAACATCATCATCATCATCATCATAACAACAACAACAACAACAGCAATAATAATAATAATAATAATAATAATAATAATACAAATTATAATATGAATAATAATAACAATAATAATGGTAATAATAATAACGATTATAATAACAATAATTATAATAAAAGCAACAGCGATAGTAATAATAATAATAATAATAATAATGACAACAACAACAACAACAACAACAACAACAACAATAATAATAATAATAATAATAATAATATTAATAATTAGCATATTATTATTAATATTATTATTATTATTATTATTATTAATAATAATAATAATAATAATAATAATGATAATAATAATAATAATAATGATAATAAAAATAATAATAATAACAACAACAAGAGCAGAGATGTCTGACCTTCGCCAAAGGTTAATGGAGTCGTCCAAGGCTCTAAGAAATTTTACCATAATATTTCAGTTTGTTTTGATGTTATCTTTAAAGGGGCTAAAAATGCAAATGCAGATCTCGATTCCAAATCATCCCAGAAATATAATGGTGTCGTCCATGGCCTAAGATCTATATTTGGCTAAAATTTCGTCAAAATCTGTCTAGTTGCCTTGACGTTTTCTTTAAAATGCTGAAAAATGTGTATCCGGATTTAAAATCAGGATCTAGATCATCTTAAAAATTAAATGACCTAATATCTACAGGCTGTAAAAATTCGTCAAAATCTTGTCAAGTAGGCCTACTTTTGACGTTATTTTTAAAATGGTGAAGTATTCAAATCTGGATCTTCAAAATTCAAGGGGTCTTCCATGACCTAAGATCATCTGTGGTGAAAATGTCGTTAAAATCTGTCATAGTAGTTTTGATGTGATATTGTTCTCAGAAACACTGACAAATAGATAAATGAATAAACTTGAATCTGGATCCCTATCGGTTTACTATAAAATTTTATGTGGTGAAAATTTCGTCAAAACTCGTTCGATAGTTTTAACATTATCTTCAAAATTGCGGAAAATGAAAATCTGGACATAGAATCTCGATCTGGCTACAGATCATCTCCAAAATTTAATAGGGGTGTCCATGACCCAAGATATGCCTGTGGTGAAAAATTCGTCAAAATCCGTCGAGTAGTTTTGACGTAATCCTGTCCACAGACACAGACAAATAAATAAATAAACTAGAATCCGGATCCAGATCATATAAAAAATTTAATGTGGTCGTCCATGACCTAATATCTACATGTGGTGAAACTTTCGTCGAAATGTGTCGAGCAGTTTTGACCTTATCTTTATAATAGCTAAAAATACAAAGACAGATCTGGAATCTGGATATGGATTCTGATCCTCTCCACAATTTAATGAAGTCGCCCTGGACCTACGATCTATCTGTGGTGAAAATTTCGTCTAAATGTGTCGAGTAGTTTTGACGTAATCCTGTCCACAGATTTGCAAATATCACGTTTGGTAACAAATTGGGAAAATAATGACATGGAAGAATCCCATCTTCAAAATTTGCATATTTACCCATTTCGATAATGATAAATAGAGAAAGGTGCAAGGAATCACTTTACAAATGAACGCTCAATATATCATTTTAACGATTCACATCTACAAGGAGAATGAATTAAACTCATATAATAAACTGTAAATTAAGCTAAAAACCTTTGGAATGTGAAAAGCCATGTATTTACTGAACTGCGCTGTAATAGGTATTTCAAGTCATTGAAGACATAAACCAGTAATCATGACCAAAGGAAATGGTAACTCAGACCCAAGAATTCATGATGAAAGTCATCTCTCTCTCTCTCTCTCTCTCTCTCTCTCTCTCTCTCTCTCTCTCTCTCTCTCTCTCTCTCTCTATTAGTATCTTCTTCAATCCTTCTCTAAGCAATAGATGCCTTCATATGAAACTGCATTCCTTCGTCTCTGCAGAAATGGGTGTATTTTCTCGGCGCAGTAATTGAGTTCGCCGGCCTGGGAGGTTGCCAAGTATAAATTATGAGAAAGAAAACTTCTGCCGTTCGTCGATTACTTCCAGCTAAATACGGCTTCCCATCTGAATTTAGATGGAATTCCCTCCCAGGGCCTTTAGAATTCTACGATCCCCATTGGCTCAGGAGAGTAACTTAAATGGTGCCTGTAGGTGAGTCGCTCTCAGGGATTGGTTTCAAGTGAATGGGGCTTCGTACTGCGATAAGAAGAAAAAATTAAAGAACAAAATTGGATTCGGGTAAATTTAAGGCACGTGATGGCCTACAATTGTATAAATAAAACATAAACGTTTGAATAAAATTGCATACGGAAACGTAGAATTACTTCAGTCAATGAAGAGAGAGAGAGAGAGAGAGAGAGAGAGAGAGAGAGAGAGAGAGAGAGGGGGGGGGAGAGAGAGAGAGAGAGTTACATATAATTTCCAAGAAAGTAAAAAGTTAGTGTTTTGGTGATTGAAGTTTGAATAAAAAGATATGAGTATTTAAAATTAAATCACCATTTAAATTTTAACGCAGAGGATAATGCATTGGACTTCAAAAAAGTCGATGCTAAGTTAAATTACCATAAAAAATTCAAGCTTTGGTCAAAGGTATCTTGAATTTGAAAAAAAAAAAAAAAAAAAAAAAAAAAAAAAAAAAAAAAAAAAATTCTAAAATTTCATTTTGTGCTTACTCGGATCACAAGGCCTAGAAAATTCTCGGTCGCGTTTCTGTTATGAGAACAGGTTGTAGAGGTTCACACTGGGCGTCTATTTCATGTTAGGTCTTTTGGATAGATCTTGTGCTGTGATAAACTAGCTTTAATCTAAAATAACCAACCAACGTTCTCACATGTTTATGGTAATGTACTGCACACATGCATAAAATTGTCAATGAATATTTTGTAGTGCATTGGTTTGCCAAGATCATGTAATTCTACAGCTTTCAGAAAAAATATTGTGTAACATAGCTAATTAAAACTAACTTCTTACTAAACTATTTCATGTCAATACGAATTTTGCAAATTGAACGTGTGCAAGAGAATTTACCATTCATCTTATTTGTTCGGCCGTTGGAAGTTTTCATTTGAGTTCTAATTCACGAGTTTTAATTATATTTACTCGGTATGTATTAAGACTTATTCACAAGTGTTCTTGATATTGAGATATATATTCCTGAAAATATAAAAGAAATTATGATATAGTCATCAAAAGTGTAAGGCCGAGCAAAAGAAAGTATTAAAAAACTTTCAAAATTTAAAGAAAGTAATTTTCTTTAATTGTATTTTCCAGGCAATGCTGTAAAACATAATTTCTCAGAGTTATGAGATCCACTCCAAGCTGATTGGGATTTTCTGATGGGTCCTTCGGTAACCTTTCTTGTTTTTTATTTGATAGTTGAAAATTATTGATGGTAGTGTTCTTGCAATTCACAGCCACTTCTAGTAGTTTATTTCCCCTGCTTCTTATTAGTTATCTTAAAAAATCAATTAATGCAAGTCATATCAGCCTCTTTTGAAAGCTGATGACCGGTAAATTATAAAGAAAACTCATGTTCACGCTTTCGTCAGTAATATCATTGATAGAGTCAAACACACACAAACACACACACACACACACACACATATATATATATATATATATATATATATATATACATATATATACATATGTATATATATATACACACACACACACACACACACACACATATATATATATATATATATATATATATATATATATATATATATATATATATATATCAATTAATTATTACAACTAGCGAATTACGTAAATTCCCGAGCTGCAAAACTCACCTACTTTATATTACATAATTTGATACACAAGAGAAAAACCTCCAAGCTCTGAGTATAATACCAACTCACAAAAGATGATATATATGAACACTGAATATCTAAAAAGTCTCTTTACTTTACACTCAAAACAAAATTAGGTGATTACTTTACTTTTAACGGGAACTATTCTTTAATTAACCTCTTACTTCGGTTCTTAGTCAGAGGGAATGAGCAAAGCACTGAGAAAAGTATTGATGATTGAAATGATACAGACTTCACAAAAATAAATATATTCTTTAAAAAATAACAAATTAAAAAAAAAAAAAGGAAATTAATACCAAAATTAAATTACTCGAAATATTAAATCTGAACTAAGACAAAAGATATTTCATGAAATAATACAATCACTTGTTTCACTAGAAATTAATTTATAAAGATATTTACTTTTGACAATTAATGAAAAAAGCTGACACTTTAACACTGTAGAAAATAAATCAAATTTACATTTACATATACTTAACTGTTACTCTTATGTCCTTTGGCTCACACACGATTGCCAAATGGTTAATCAAAATAGATATACTTCACAAAACCCGATTAATAAATTTTGCATACATTAACACTCTTCACTTGAATTAACACACAATAATATTACCAACGTTTGAACAACACTGTAGACGGTATACGTTGTAGAGAAACCACTATTCACGTTTGAAAGGAAAACACTATTCACGTTTTTGAGGAATTATATAGTGGCTGGAGAGAACCTGGAGAGGACTGGCAGAAGTATAGATCTTGTGGGGTGTCAGGCTGGATCTCTCTACATCCTGTGCATTGTTAGGCTCTATATATATCAACTTAATTCATTCCAGAATCTTCCAGTTCGGCCGTCTGGAAGCGTGGGGCCATGGTCTAGCGGCGTCGAGATTGTCAATTTGGCATTATGGAAGTAGGGTACTATCGTCAATTGCGAGGCAATTCTCTCAGCTAACTCCACCCACCTCCTCTTGTAACATTAACAAAAAGATTAAACTTTTAGTCTAGAACCTACTGTACATGAATCTTCCAACCCCGTGGAAACATGATGCAGTCCCTAACATGTGTCATGCAGCATACATTTTAACAAGATTACATAGACCTTTGAAATAAAACTACATGGAATGAAAATTTAATTCTTCAAAATGACTTAAATTTACATATAAGGAACTGAATGAAAATATAAATAAAGGAATGATGGAAATATTATGTAATTCACATATGTTACTTAATCCTGTGGGAGTGGAACTCACCTTACGAGCTGGCTATACATCTCTTAAATACACAAATAAAATACGTGAGTAAAATCTTCCACTCTCTTGAAGACCAGCTTCGTAAGAATATATACATACATACATACATATACCAAGGTACTTCACCCAATTTTGGGGGGGTAGCCAAGAGATTCAACAGAGTTCGGCTGGTGCTTCTAGGGTGCCACAGGCCCCCCCCCCCCTCCCCTTATCTACCACAGATGAAGCTTCATAACGCTAAATCCCCTACTGTTGCTACCTCCACAGTCATCCAAAGCAACCGGAGGTAGCAGCAGGGCCTACTAGAACTGTGTCTCAATTGCTCGCCATTCATTCCTATTTCTAGTATGCTCTCTTGCCTCTCTCACATCTATCCTCCTATAACCCAGAGCTTTCTTCACTGAATCCATCCACCCAAACCTTTACCTTACTCGTGTACTTCTCCCAACAACTCTTGCATTCATCACCTTCTTTTGCAGACAGCCAATTTCCATTCTCTCAACATGGCCAAACCACCCCAACACATTCATATCCACTCTAGCTGCTAACTCATTTCTTACACCCGTTCTCACCCTCACTACTTCGTTCCTAACCTTATCTAATCGAAATACACCAGCCATACTCCTCAGAACTCAAACACATTCAATTTCTGTCTCTCCATCACTTTCATTCCCCACAACTCCGATCCATACATCACAGTTGGTACAATCACTTTCTCATACAGAACTCTCTTTACATTCATGCCCAACCCTCTATTCTTTACAACTCTCTTCACTGCCCCCAACACTTTGTATCCTTCATTCACTCTCTGAAGTACATCTGCATCCACTCCACCATTTGCTGCAACAACAGACCCCAAGTACTTAAACTGATCCACCTCCTCAAATAACTCTCCATTCAACATGACATTCAACCTTGCACCACCTTCCATTCTCGTACATCTCATAACCTTACTCTTACCCACATTAACTCTCAATTTCCTTCTGTCACATACCCTTCCAAATTCTGTCACTAATCAGCCAAGCTTCTCTTCCGAGTCTGTAATCAGAAGAGTATCATCCGCAAACAACAACTGATTTACCTCCCATTCAAGATCATTCTCGTCTACCAGTTTCAATCCTCGTCCAAGCACTCGAGCATTTACCTCTCTCATCACTCCATCAACATACAAGTTAAACAACCATGGCGACATCACACATCCCTGTCTCAGACCCACTCTCACCATAAACCACTTCATTTCTTATCATAACACATGCTTTACTACCTTTGTAGAAGCTTTTCACTGCTTGCAACAACCTTCCACCAATTCCATATAACCTCATCACATTCCACATTGCTTCCATCTCAACTCTATCATACGCTTTCTCCAGATCCATAAACGCAACATACACCTCCTTACCTTTTGCTAAATATTTCTCGCATATCTGCCTAACTGTAAAAATCTTCTTCATACATCCCCTACCTCTTCTAAAACCCCACTGTACTTTTAAGATTGCATTCTCTGTTTTATACTTAATCCTATTAATCATTACTCTACCGTACACTTTTCCAACCACACTCAACAAACTAATACTCCTTGAATTATAA
>NC_090739.1:48994775-48999775 GCF_036898095.1 Palaemon carinicauda
AGCCATGATGGAGAGATGTTAGCACTGATGGGCGAACCATGCATCGGACTGTCGAGTAAAAGTGTGCACTAGAGACATGTGGTCATTTGAATGATTGGTTGATTATAAGTTATCTGGCATCCTGACATCTAAGGTCATTGATGCCAAAATCCATTTGAATGACAAAGAACGTACTTCTAAGAAATGGCAAAAATGATGGACACCCAAATATACATACATACATACATATACCAAAGGCACTTCCCCCAATTTTGGGGGGTAGCCAACATCAACAAATGAAACAAAACAAAAAAAGGGAACCTCTACTCTCTACGTTTCTCCAGCCTAACCAGGGACTCAACCGAGTTCAGCTGGTACTGCTAGGGTGCCACAGCCCACCCTACTCCGTTATCCACCACAGATGAAGCTTCATAATGCTGAATCCCCTACTGCTGCTACCTCCGCGGTCATCTAAGGCACCGGAGGAAGCAGCAGGGCCTAACGGAACTGCATCACAATCGCTCGCCATTATTCCTATTTCTAGCACGCTCTCTTGCCTCTCTCACATCTATCCTCCTATCACCAAGAACTTTCTTCACTCCATCCATCCACCCAAACCTTGGCCTTCCTCTTGTACTTCTCCCATCAACTCTTGCATTCATCACCTTCTTTAGCAGACAGCCAATTTCCATTCCCTCAGCATGGCCAAACCACCTCAACACATTCATATCCACTCTAGCCGCTAACTCATTTCTTACACCCGTTCTCACTCTCACCACTTCGTTCCTAACCCTATCTACTCGAGATACACCAGCCATACTCCTTAGACACTTCATCTCAAACACATTCAATTTCTGTCTCTCCATCACTTTCATTCCCCACAACTCCGATCCATACATCACAGTTGGTACAATCACTTTCTCATATAGAACTCTCTTTACATTCATGCCCAACCCTCTATTTTTTACTACTCCCTTAACTACCCCCAACACTTTGCAACCTTCATTCACTCTCTGACGTACATCTGCTTCCACTCCACCATTTTCTGCAACAACAGACCCCAAGTACTTAAACTGATCCACCTCCTCAAGTAACTCTCCATTCAACAGGACATTCAACCTTGCACCACCTTCCCTTCTCGTACATCTCATAACCTTACTTTTACCCACATTAACTCTCAACTTCCTTCTCTCACACACCCTTCCAAATTCTGTCACTAGTCGGTCAAGCTTCTCTTCTGTGTCTGCTACCAGTACAGTATCGTCTGCAAACAACAACTGATTTACCTCCCATTCATGGTCATTCTTGCCTGCCAGTTTTAATCCTCGTTCAAGCACTCGAGCATTCACCTCTCTCACCACTCCATCAACATACAAGTTAAACAACCATGGCGACATCACACATCCCTGTCTCAGCCCCACACTCACCGGAAACCAATCACCCACTTCATTTCCTATTCTAACACATGCTTTACTACCTTTGTAGAAACTTTTCACTGCTTGCAACAACCTTCCACCAACTCCATATAACCTCATCACATTCCACATTGCTTCCCTATCAACTCTATCATATGCTTTCTCCAGATCCATAAACGCAACATACACCTCCTTACCTTTTGCTAAATATTTCTCGCATATCTGCAGTTTGCAGTTGAGTGTAGAGTAGCCGCATTCCACATAGGCCAATGGGCAGGGCTAGCGGTTGACCATCTGCTTTGAGTACTTCACCAATAGCGACGTCACTTGCATCGGTGGATAGGAGAGGGGCATATTGCTCTGGAAAAGTGAGAGTAGCAGCAGTTGATAGGGCATTCTTTGCCCTGCAAAAGGTCACTTATTGAAAGGAACCTCACTTTAGGTCTTTTGGCTTGCCCTTGAGGAAGATGTAGGGGAGCGGGGGAGCAGCAGCAATGGTTGGCAGGAAAATTTAAGAATAGTTGATCATGCCCAAGAATTCTTGCAGTGCTTTGGCGGTCGAAGGCACGGGGAAGTTTTGAGTGGCTACTACTTTCGCAGGGAGGGGGTGGACTCCTTCAGGAATGAGGCAGTTTCTTTACAACAATACTTCATTGGCGTCAAAGGTACACTTTTCATAGTGGACTTAAAGCCAGTTCTGTCGTAAGCAGTCGAGCATGGTGCTTAGGTGTCGTCCACGTAACATGCGCGGAAGGGGAGATCCCTTAAGATGCCATCCGTGAGTCTTTTAAAAGTGGCCATAGCATTACGAAGTCCAAAACAGGAGTAATTGAAGGTGTATGTACTGAAGGGGTTCCTGGGTTCATGAGTACCTTTAATCCCTGCATGGACGGAGGGAGCAGTCTTTCTTCAGGACGATGTGTAAGGGTGTCGACCATGGGCTTGAGGCCCTTTGGCTGAGGTCTATTTTTATCATTACAGTGTCGTTTGTTTAGCTGCTGCCAAACAATCTGGTGCCAGAAGCCGGAATCTGGCAAACACTGGGGGCCCCGTTGTCTTGTTATGGTGATAAATACCGTATTAGGCGGGTACCATGAGCGTTTGGGAAAGTTCTGGGCGTAAAACTCCATGGTAGGATGTGAGGAGGTGGGTGTAGGCATCTTTGGGTGCGCTGATGTGAAGAGCGAGGTTTGAGGATGTGGGTTGAAGAGGTGTCAACGAGTATGAGTCTGTGTTGACTAACCGTCGGTGACTGACATCAACCAAGAGGTAGAAATATGTAAGGTAACCCACACCGAAGATTGCCAATGTGATGTCAGCAACGAGAAACTTCCAATTATATTTGGCACTTCCAAACAATAATATGAGATTTTCGTAATCATGGATGAGTATTGCATATCCATTGGTAGCCACCAGTCGGACATTGGCTGACTTAGACAGACTATGTCATGTCCTGGAGAGTAGCCTTGACAGAAGAAAACAGCAAGCACCCAAGTCTACCAAAAATCGCAGGGGAGTCCAGAGCCACAAGGGATGGCCTACTTACATGCTTTTGACCACTGACAACCATTTGCATAATTTTTCGCAGTAGCTCCGAATCTTGAGTGATAGCCTAACTGCGGCCGATGGGCATCAGTAAGTTGCTGTAGAGATCATTGGTTAGAGAGTGAGCAGGTGGTTGGTGTTGGGCGACTTTGTTGCCGTTCTGGCACTTCATGGGATAGGCGTCTGTGTCCTACTGCATTCAAGTCAGCATTGGTTTATGTTGAATAGCTGTCTTCTTTGACTCGATTAGCAGTATTGATAGAGGTCTTGAAGGTGGTGAAGTGGCTGTTCATAAGGACGTTTGCTTTGGTCACCAGGTCCTTCATGGGCAAAATATTGACATTTTGTATGGCAGCGTGTGTAGGTTCGGGTAGGCGTCCCACCCAAAAGACACGAAATAGGTTCACCTCACAAGAAGAACCGTCTCCAGCAGGTTGTAGGCAAGTGATACTGGTTATTTCCTCGATGGCAAGATGAGCCTTTTGGTCCACTGATGGTTATTGGGAGCTAAAATATTTTGGCTATACGGGTGGATTGTGATGGTGAGTACTGATCTATGATGTATGTTTAGAGGGCATCGTACTCTATTAGTGTATCACTTTGTCCGCAAAGCCAATCGGATATTTCCGGGAAAGTGTCATCAAGTACTTTAGCAAGTCATACCCTTGATGCGGAATTGGATCTCTGCACACTGAAACTAGGTAAATACTTCTGTACTGGTGAAGGGCCGCAGTTTCATGGGAGTGGCGTTGATAATAGAGTCAGGGTTGGAGGACAGCATCATCAAATAGTAAGACACGACAGTGAAAGGGGAAGGTAGGAGGGAGGTGGTCACTCCTATGTTCACCAATGTGAAACTGAGCCATTAGGTTGTAACTAAAAGGTTAGGTGAATGCATTTAACTTTATTTCAACAGATAGCGAGTGTATATACAACAGGTTCAGGACAAGGTCTAAAAATTCAAACAAAATAATTCCTGAAAAGACAGCGAGATATACAAAAAAAAAAGGAAATACCTTTACAGTGTGCGAGCGTGTGAGAAACACGTGCATTACAGGCTCTAGAGTTGACAGAACACTTGTATTTCACTTCCCGTATACAGTATATATATATATATATATATATATATATATATATATATATATACATATATATATATATATATATATATATATATATATATATATAAATGTATATGTATATATATATATATATATATATATATATATATATATATATATATATATTTATATGTACATGTTCTATAGTATATATATATATATATATATATATATATATATATATATATATATATATATATATATATATATATATATATATATATTATTTATACATGTACTGTAGTAGATATTTAGATAGATAGATTTATAAATAGATACTTCACAAGACAATGTTTCTTTGTTACATAGCCTGTATATCATACCTATTTCAAAACCCAGTTCTTTTCCTTCTATCTTTTCCTTTCGCAAAAGATCGTTTATGATATCTTTTTCGACGTTGTTTATGGTATCTAATTAGCTTTTTCATAGTCATTTCATTATAACTCCTGCCACCAGGCAGTAGCTTTATGTTTATTTATTTTTCTCGTATAATTAGGGATATTCAATAGTTTTATCAATGCACATTAACAAAGCTTCGTAAACTTCAAACCAAGATTGAAAAAATATTTAGTTTTTTTATAAGGCCTTTTTTTTTTATTTTGCTATATTTGTTATAGCTGCTTCTGAAAAATTTTCAAGAGATATTCAGAAGATAAATTTACGATAGTATTATCTTTTGTAAAAAATTATATAGGGCTTATGTTCAAGTTTCTGGTCAAAATGTAAGAAACAAGCGGCGGAGAGATGATCATGCTTTCTATTTTCAAATCACACATGAAATAGAGCAATACCTATTTCAATTACAAAGCTTTTGAGTTTATGATAATTCCAGGGTATTAAATTTTCCAGTAATACAACGAATCATAAAGTCCCATTGCTACTTCTGAATAAAAATGCAATGATTACTTTGAGCAATAAAACATTCTCAATGCCCAAAAAT
>NC_090739.1:49004775-49047275 GCF_036898095.1 Palaemon carinicauda
CCCAAAATAAAAAGATAACAACCTATCACTAAGGCCTTCGCGAAATTTCCAAAGCACATGGTACAGAATTTTCCAAAGCACCTGGTACACTGTGTATTCTCTCACAAACATGACGCAATACCTCATAAAAAAACAAAAGAACATTACAAAAGCCCTTGTCTATCGTGTATGATCAAATAACACTCTCAAACAGGTTACGTAAGACATCGTAACAAAATTACGTGAAAGAAAGGCTAATTCTTAAAAGTAATGTTAATTTGCACATACTGACTTGAATAAAGAATACAATGAAACTGACGACGAAAGTATTACGTAATTTATATTATATACTTAACTCTAGATGAGAGGGGCTCATCTTAAGAGCTAGCTATTTATCTCTTCAATGCACAAATGAAATATAAATAAAATAATTAATAAACTACTGTATTTACTCTACACTAGACCAGCTTTTTAAGAAAAAAAAAAAAATATATATATATATATATATATATATATATACATATATACATATATATATACATATATATATATATATATATATATAATATATATATATATATATATATATATATATGCATATATATATAATTTATATATATATATATATATATATACATATATATATATATATATATATATATATATATATATATATATATATATATATATATATATATATGTGTGTGTGTGTGTGTGTGTGTGTGTGTGTGTGTATAGGCCTATATATTTCTTTTCAGTTACAAAACTGCACATGACAAATATTTCAATGTAAACTCCACAGGGAACAGGAAAGTGAAAGAAGAGGTAGCAAGCGCTTTCATGTATTACATATACTTCTTCAGGGTAAAACAGTAAATTAGAAAAATAAAACCATATAAAAAAGAAACCTAACAAAACTGAAATAAACGCTACAAAAAAGCAAAGCATCATCAACATGTGTAATTATTATTCGTTAAATATTAATAAAGAACTGTCATTACATAATAAAATGTAATGTAACAGTCATTGAACTAAATGTTTACATTGTACAATTCCATGGCCCAATCTTATTCTGCATCTATACTATTGGTCTATCGAAAATGCTACAAAGGCATGGCGAGAAGTTTAAACTATTTGCAGAGGACACACAATTTTACTTCTCCATAAATGATATAATACATGACACTACTGAAACTCTAAACCGAATCCTTGATAGTGTTAGAGAAGGGATGACATTTAAACAACTAGAATTAAATGAGAACAAAACTGTAAGTGAAACAGCGTGAGAAACTTGGGTGATATCCAAATGAACATAAACAATGACTCGGTGCCGATATCTAGTAAAGTTCGAGATCTTAGTGTATATCTTGACTGTAACCTGTCTCTAAATGCCCAAATAAATAATGTAATAAAAACTGCTGGTTATCATCTAAGAAATATTGCGTTTATAAACAAGTACCTGGACGAAAATTCTATAAAGAAACTTGTGATAAACTGTGTTATTACCAGGATTGACTATTGCAACTCTATCTACTACAATTTACCAAAAGTGTAACTTAAGAAATTACAAAACATAATAAACAGAGGAGCAAGACTGATAAAAGGTGTCCTTCCTAGAGAAAGGATCACCCCTATACTAATCGATTTACATTGGCTGCCGATTAAAGCAAGAATTGAATTTAGAATATGTACAATAACTCACTAAGTTATCAGAGCCGGGCGTCCAAAATACTTAAAAGAATTGCTATACATTGCGCAGCCAACAAATCTTGTCGACACGAGAATAGTTACAGATGGCTTCATACTGTTGAAACCTAGATATATGTCTACTTTAGGCTCCAGAGTCTTTAAATATGCGGCCCCGAGACTAATAATAAGCTCACACGAAACATTCGAATGATTGAAGACATTAAGGCTCTCAAGAGGAAACTTTTGACAGTGACGATTTAACAGTAAATGAACAATATATATGAAATATTAAATACTCTGAACGAACAAGCTAAAACGACAGTGGAGGTCCTGTAGAGAGTGGGGTTCCCCTGCTGTATGGGACCGGAAAAGCAGCCATCAAAGTAAAAGTAAGTAAGATACGTGTGTAGTTTAAGAAGACTAGAGCTAAGATTTGGAATTTTATTATTAAAGTATTTAAGAAAAAACACTTTTGATAATATGTCGTTTTACAAATGTGAACATTTAGTTCAATGATCGTTAAATTAATAGTCAAATGCACCGCTAGCAATTCGAGGTCAAAGTTAGAATAGACAGATTCAGCCTTGGACAGCTATCTGCTGAAGAAGGCCACCTGCTTGAGTACTGCACCAATAGCGACATCACTGTCATGGTGAAGAGAAGGAGAGGGGCATGTGGCACAAAAAAGGTAGGAGCAGCTGTAGTTAATATGGCATTCTTTGTGTCGCAGAAGGCCGCTTCAGATCTTTTAGCTTGGCCATGAGGGAGACGGAGAATGAGCCAAGATCAGAGGTGATGGCTGGTAAGAACTGGTGATAACAGTTTATCATGCCCAAGAACTCTTGTAGTGCTTTGACGGTAGAGGGCGTGGGAAAGTTCTGATCAGTTAATAGCTTCTCATAGAGGAGTGATTGCCTTCTGGAGTGATGCAGTTCCCTAAAAACGATATTTTATTGTCGTCAAAGGTATACCTATTGTACTAGACTACAACACTATTCAGTTGCAGATAGATGGATATGATGCTTAGGTGAGGGAGATGTTCTTCTTTTGAGGAATAGAACATAATTATTTCATACACGTAACACATACAGAAGTGGAGATCCTCTAGGATGATATCCATGAAGTGCTGAAAAGCATTATGAAGTAAAAAACAGGATTAATTGAATGTGTAAGTCCCAAAGGAGGTGGTAATGTCCGTTCATGGGCATCTGATAATACCCCTTCAAGAGGTCGAGAGTGGAGAATATCTTCGCTTTGTGCAAGTAGGAGGTTCAGTTGGCGATATTTGGGAGGGGTTACCAATCCGGTTCTGTTTACATGTTCAGGCACCTAAAATACCTAAAAGGGTACAGGGAGCCATCTTTCTTCAGGATGAAGTGTAGGGGTGACGACCATCGGTTTGAGGTTTTTGGCAACGGCCCATTTCTTTAATTTTGGTTAAGGTTCATTTAGTAACTGCCAAACGATCTGGGGCCAGACGCTGGAATCTGGCAAACACCGGGATGCCCAATGTTTTGATATGGTAATAAATACCGTGTTTGGCTGGATCTGTTGGATCCGTGGGTGCACTGATGTTGATAGTAATGTGGGAGGAGTCGGGATGACGGGGTTTCATCAAATATGAGTCTATGTTGACTAACCGTTGATGACCAATGAAAGATGAAATTCGCACCAAGGATTGGCAATGTGACGATAGCAACGAAAAACTTCCAATGATTCTGGTCCTGAACCTTGTGTTACTAGAAGAGCTGAACGAAATAAATTGGGATATAATAGGATTTAGTGAAATCAGTAGAACTGGGGAATCTTATAGAGTTGAAAGAGGGCCCTATATTTTGATTAAAAAAAAAAAAAAAAAAAATTGAATTGGGCTGTCTTATAAATAAAAATCTTGCATTTAACAATAATTTTGTAGTTTGTGGATTGATTATCAAACTAGATAAGAAGTATGAACTAAAGATCGTTCAAACGTATGCACCAATAACTTCCCATACACAGGAGGATACATAATTTTTTTTCGAAGATCTGGAGATATATATGAAAAAATAAACATATGATTCAATTTACATTGGTTTGGGGTGATTTCAATACTAAATCAGGTCAAAAGAAAAGAGAATCATCAGCAGTAACTAAATTTGGAGTAGGGACAATGAATGACAAAGGAAACATGATTGTAGAATTTACTGAAAGAAATAAACATAAAATCATGAACACGATTTTCTATAATAAAAAAAAAAAACAGAAAATTGTCATGGAGAATCCAAAATGGAGAAACAAAAAACGAGATACTGTCTCTACTTTACTTTAAGGGCTGTTTTTATGGTCCTCTATAGAAGGGGAACCCTACTCTCTACAGGCCTTAACAGTCATTTTATCATGTTCATTCAATAGCATTTAATATTTTACACTGCACATTGCTCGTTTATGTTGAATCGTTACTATTGAAGCACTCACAGAAGAAGATCTTTATTTTCCTCTTCAAAGCCTTAATATCTTCGATCTTTCGGATGTCTCGGGGGAGCTTATGGTAAAGTCTCGGGGACGCATATTTAAAAATGCTAGAGCCTACAGTACCTTTTAGACATATATCTAGTTTCCAATAGTTTAAAATTATCTGTAACTATTCTCGTGTCAACACAATCTGTTGGCTGCACAATATGTAGGAATTCTCGTAGATATTTTTTACGTCCGGTTCTGATAACGTGGTGGGTTATTGTACATATTTCAAACTCAATTCTCGCTTCAATAGCAACCATTGTAAATACATTAGTATAGGAGATACCTTTTATCAGTATTGCTCCTCTGTTTTGTAATTTCTTAAGTTGTACTTTTGGTAAATTGTAGTAGAGGTAGTTACAGTAGTCAATCTTGGTGATAACATAGTTTTTCACAAGTATCTTTAAAGCATGTTCATCCACGTACTTCTTTATGCAAGCAATGTTGCTAAGAGGATAACCAACAGATTTTACTACATTTTTTCATTTGGCCATTGAAAGTCAAGTTACAGACAAGAAATACGCCTACATCACGAACTTTACCAGATATCGGCGCCGAGTCGTTACTTACCGGTATATTTGTATATCACTCAAGTTTCTTTTGCGCTTGATTTTTTTGCTTGATTGTCAATCAATCCCTAACATTGGCAATAATTCGGTTTAGAGTTTCAACAGTGTCGTCTTTATCATTTATGGAGAAGTAAAATTGTGTATCATGTGCAAATAGTTTGAACTTCACACCATGCATTTGTGGTAGTTTTGATAGATCAATTGTATAGATACAGAATAAGATTGGGCCCAGTACACTCCCCTGAGGTACCCCTTGGTTTAAAGGTTCATATGATGAATAAGAGTTTCCAATTTGCACACAGTAATATCTGTTAACCAAGTAGTCTTTTAGGTATTAGGAAGCTTGATTCTCAATACCGATGTAGCCTACCGTAAATAATTTAGAAGCAGCTCATGCACAACTGTATCGAAAGTAGCATTAAGATCGAGTAATAATCAAATACTACACATTTATTTTTACCAATCATTTCCTGCATATCGTTTACAACAGAACAGTTAGCTATCTCTTTAGAGTATAATTTTCTGTAAGCAGACTGGTTGTCGGGCAAAGCATCTGTTTCTTCCATATGACTAATTAGTGTTCAAGAATTGCGTATTCTAGAATTTCTGGAATAATGAATAGCTTCAAAATAGGTCTACACGAGCTAATCCCTGATAATCTAGAGCACTTTTCAGAACCTGTGTGACAATAGCCATTTTCTTTATTGGGGAAACTTACACTCATCGATGCTTGTATTTGGTATTCTCATAATTATAGCAGCTACACTAGATATTTTTCTTCCTCCAGTTACTTCAGATATTAGCATTGGATCGATCGCTCAGTTTGTTTCCTTTACTCTCTAGTGACAGTCTTTTGTTATACTATTGAGTCTCGTTATTTTTTTGTCTGTGTATCTGGTGTAATATTAATCTGATGTTGAATATTCGCAAAGGACCTATTTATATTTTCTCTTTTGTTTTTAAAGAATACTAAAAAATTATTTGCTAGTTCCTGATCAATGTACCCGCCTGGTAACATTTTTTTTTTCATTTTTATTTCCCATTATACCATTTAGGAGACGATATAACTTATCTATGTCTGAAACTTATCTATGTCTGTTGCTGCTTCACGGATCTTTCTCTTATAGTATGCGTGTTTTTCTTCTTTGTAGGTAATTATATTGGCACATTATAGATTTGTTTTTCACTCGTGTACGTTCAGTTTTTAATCGATTTCACTTTCTTACTTTACGTCTTTTTTTCCTTCTTTTTCTCTCAAGCCTCTCCATCAAACCAAGGAGGTCGGTCATTAACAATTAAAGTTTTTCCCACCAGTGAACACCTGGTATCATATTCACTTTCACTCACCTTATTATAAATGGTCATCAGGCAGTCAACACACGTAGCTCCCAACAAACTTTGGTTATCATGCTCACAAGGAATGAAGACAGCATCATTAATTTTCTGTGTAACTTCAATAAATAAAAAAGGAGAGAAGTTTGATTCATGTCTAAAGTTTTCTTTCCCTTTTCTCTATTGCGTGTTTCTATAGAGGTAGTGCAAATTTAATAAGTTTTTGCACTGGAGAAATCGTGCATTTCTCTTCTGCAATTATATCAGTTACAACGTTATTCATTTCATCTCTTAGAATTAGGTATAAGTACATCGTATGTGCGTGCGGACAGAGTGTCGAATGGACAGTGTCAAACGGACAAAGTATCGAACAGACAAAGTGTCGAAAGAGAGATAGAATAACGTATCCATTTATCTAATGACCTAATTAATCTTTAACTATATAACAATGTTTACATTGATATATCCATATATACACATTCTTCAGAGAGAAATTGAGAAGAAAGCATCCAATTGTCTAATGACTGAAATTACTGAAATTAACAAATCAACCTTTAGCTATATAACATTGTTTACATTGATATATCTTTTACATATATACAGTATTCAGTCTGTTAGAGATTCACTCACCAGTTCTTCACTCACCAGTTAACTTCCTTCGAGATTCAAGAGTTTCAATTAAAATTCCCATCATACCAAACCCATCATAATAGAAATAATCACGACTCAAATGGGTGGAAAGAAACTGCTACACGAAGGCTATGCATACCTGATTAATAAAGTGATTAATGAACGAATTTATTGGAAATGTGAAAAACGGCACCATTATATCGGCAGATCAATAACGCAAGGTGAAACAATTTGTAAAACTACAGAGCATTTACATCAGTAAGACAGCTATCATATTGATGCTATAAAAAGTTATAGATAAGATTAAAACTAATTCCTAACATTCTGAAGAAATTCCATCATCTATAATAAATCAGTGCACAAACAATGTTCCAGTTTCCATAGTTGGAAAGCTTCCAAGAAAGGAATCTGTAGCTCTGACAATAAGGAGAGTTCGCAATTCAACTTTTAGTGGTGAAAACGTGACTGTAACAAGGGGATAGCCATTCTTATTATTTGATAAAACTGGTGTAAAAATAGATTCAACAACCCAGAATCTCAATACTTTGAGGTCCGATAGAAGATGGTTTTGTGATGGAACTTTCAAGTCGGCCCCTAAAGAAAAAGAACTACTGTATATACCATTCATGGTCTTATTGATCGAAATATGACTTTACCGTTAGTGTACAGCACTACCAAAAACAAAGATTAGACTACTGTTTCCATTATTTTTGAGTTTTTGTAAGAAAAGCTACCACTGTCACAGGTATGGACATTTTGAAAAAGATTGCAAGTCTAAGAATGATGATAAAGTCTGCGGGAAATGATCAGGGAGACATTCCACCAGGGAGTGTAATTCGCAAGTGTCAAAGTGTATAAACTGCACAAAGTTAAACAAACCAAGTGACCATACAGTAAATTCTAGAGACTGCAATGCTTATGACTTGGAATTGAAAAGACTAGCGAAAAATGCTGATCTTGGTTACTAAGGATGTCATAAGCTGTGGCTATGTAAATATACAATCTGTAGGTAATAAGACTGTTCAAATTCGAGAATTGATAAACGAGAAATATTTCGATATGCTAGCATTATCTGAAACATATTTAAATAACTTGGACAAAGCAAAGATCTCTGAAATGACGCCCTCCCACACATGCCTTCTTTCACATACCAAGAGGAGATAGGTCTGGTGAGGGTGTCGGACTCTCTATTCATAAAAGTTACTCAATTCTCAAAATGTTGAAAAGAACTAGTGTAACAAGCTTTGGATATATAACAATAAAATTTACGCCAAAAAACAGAAGAATATCCTTTGTAACAATCTACAAACCTCCTAGAACAAACACTAGTATCTTTTTTGAAGAATTCGGTGCTCTCATTGAGATAATTATCATGGAGAAAAATGAATTAGTTATCTGTGGAGACTTAAATTTTTGGATGGATTACGATTCAAATCCTGACGCTTTGGCATTTAATGAGTTACTAGAATCATATCGACTAGTGAATAATGTCAACTGTACAACTACTTTAATTGGGCATACGTTAGATTTAGTTCTAAGTGATGACATGAATAATATTGTATCTGATATAAAAGTTGAAGAGAAATGTACTATCTCCCCAGTACACAAACTTATTACGTTTAGTCTACCTTTACAGATACATGCATTAGTAAATAAAATAAGCTTTAGACATAAATCAAATTTTTCTCCTATCGTATTTATTGGAGAAGTTACAAAGAAAATAAATGATGTTATCAACATTCCCTGTGATCATGATTTCCAACGTCTATTAGGAGCTAAGTGTGCTAACTGTCTTACGACCACATATAATAAAGTGAGTAAAGTGAATATGATACCATGTGCCCACCTATGGAAAAGACTATAACTGTAAAAGACCAATCTCCTTGGTTTGATGGAGAGACTTTGGTAAAAAAGAGGGGAAAAAGACGTAAAGAAAGAAAGTGGAATAGGTTAAAAACTGAACGTACTTGGGTAGAATACAAAACTGCTGCATGTCAATATAACTACCTACTAAGAAGGAAAAAAGTGAATATTATGAGAGAAAAATCCTCGAAACAGCAACATACATAAATAAGTTATATCGTCTCCTGAATGGTATAATGGGAAATGTTAAAGAAAAGAAACTACCTGATTGATACAGTGACCAGGAACTAGCAAATTATTTTCTAGTATTATTTAAAAACAAAATTGAAAACATAACCAGGTCATTTGTAAATACTCAACATCAGATTAATGATACACCGGGCACACAGACAAAATTAATACGATTTAACAACGTAACACAAGATGACATCACCAGAATTATCAAGAGAGCAAAGAAAACAAACTGTGCGATCGATCCTATGCCAGTATCTGAAGTAATTGGAGAGAGAGACTTTTCTAGTTTGGCCGAAATAATAATGAGAATAGAAAATTCAAGCATTGATGAATGTAAGTTTCCTAAATCTGAGAAAATAGATATAGTCACACCAGATCTGAAAAGTGCACTGGATTACCAGGAATTAATCTTATTGAGACCTATTTCAAATCTTTCCTTTGTCTCAAAAGTGCTTGAATATGTAATTCTTGAACAACTAGTCAGTCACTTAGAAGTAATAGAAGCTCTGCCTGACAACCAATCTGCTTACAGAAAACTCTACTCTACGGTCACAGCTATCTGCTCTGTTGTAAATGATATACTAGAAATGGTGGATGAAAATAAATGTGGTATCTTAATACTTCTCGATCACAGTGCTGCTTTTGATACAGTTGTGCATGAACTACTACTAAATGATCTACGGTCCATCGACGTCGAAGATCAAGCCTTCGAATACCTAAAAGACCACTTAGCTGGTAGAAATTACTGTGTACAAATTGGAAACTCTTATTCATGATATGAACCCATAAACAGAGGGGTAGGCCTACCCCAGGGGAATGTACTTGGCCCAATCTTATTCTACATCTATACTATTGGTCTATCGAAAATACTACAAGGGTATGGCGTGAAGTTCAAACTATTTGCAGATGACACACAATTTTACTTCTCCATAAATGATATACATAACACTACTGAAACTCTAAACCGAATCCTTGATAGTGTTAGAGAATAGATGACATTTAAACAACTAAATCAAATAAGAACAAAACTGAATTCATAGTGATGGGTAAGAGAAACAGCGTGAGAAACTTAAGTGATATTCAAATGAACATAATAATGACTCGGTGTATATATCTAGTAAAGTTTGAGATTAAGGTGTATTTCTTGATTGTAAACTGTCTCTAAATGCCCAATAAATAATGTAATAAAAACTGCTGGTTATCATCTAAGAACTATTTCCTTTATAAAAAAAGTACCTGGACGAAAATTCTGTAAAGAAACTTGTGATAAACTGTGTTATTAGCAGGATTGATTACTGCAACTCTATTTATTACAATTTACCAAAAGTGCAACTTAGAAATTACAAAACATAATAAACAGAGGAGCAAGACTGATAAAAGGTGTCCCACCTAGAGAAAGGATCGCCCCTATACTAATCGGTTCACACTGGCTGTCAATTAAAGCGAGAATTGAATCTAAAGTATGTACAATAACCCACCAAGTTATCAGAACCGGTCATCCAAAATACTTGAGAGAATTGCTACATATTGAGCAGCCAACAACTCATGTCGACACAAGAATAGTTAGGGGTGATATGGGGTGAAGGCAGCCACCGGTAGAACCCGGACATTGTCGATAGAACCAACACTAAAAGTTATTTCGGGACGTCAGACCTAGGGTAGAATGCACTAAGCAATATTTACATGGCCGCCATTTTCTGGAATCGCCTCATCGCAACTATGGTTTTCAGGTAAGAAAATAGATTTTTGCAATGATTTTTCGTAATTTTCTGCATTCTAATATAGTGTGTGACCAATGAATATAGCTTGATCATTCTGAAAACAGTTATATAGTGAAATAAGGCCTATTTTCGTAATATACAAGTGAAATAAAAGTGATTGCCTTCGAAGTTGGCGAGATGTTTGGACTTTTGTAAAATATGGCCATCAGGGGAAGTCGACTGGGGTGAGCCCGACCAGCAAAATTTTTGAAATTTCGTGACAAATATTTAACGGTGTCTAATGTCTCTAGGAACATGTGTATATGTTTATTGATGCTCAATATAAGTTGTGAAGCGATATTAACATGAAAATCCATAAGGAAATGCGTTTTTTATGGTGACGTTTTTATGTGTATTTTGTGATGGAACTGGTGCGGTTTCTTAGCAAATATTTATGCCACACCTAGTTTATTGTAGTATTTATATTGTGTTAAAAATACAAGTGCTTAAGATAAGTTTTATAATGTCAGTGAACATTTTAAAAATTTCCATTTTCGGGGTGAGGTCGTATGGATTGGAGGGGGGAGCATTCGCCTCACCCCAAAAACTTAAGTGTCAAGAAATATCAATAATTCTTTTCCTACCTACTTTACAAGTTCTAATAGCATCTTTTTCGTCTAGATTTTTCGACCCTACTTCAGCGAGATGCCTCGAACATATGTTGCTAAGGGACTCCTCCAGCTTGACCACACCAATAGAGTCCTTTCATTATACGTCATCGAACTTCCGGTCCGCCATCTTGGAGGAAATACAAAGACGCGTTCAGTGAATAGCTGTGGTTGAACTCTTGAATAGTTAGCCATCTCATCACATTCACATTCACACAATGCCCAGTTTTTGCGCTATTGTTGGTTGTGGGAATCGAAGACAAAGAGATGACAAGAGTTTCTACCGCATACCGGCAGTTATTCAGAATCAGGACAAAGATACAGAAGAATTATCCAAGCGCAGACGTGACTTGTGGTTGACCAGAATATCACGGGTTGATATACATGAATCCTCACTACCCTGGGCACGCATCTGTTCTGGTCATTTCATATCAGGTCAGTCTCGGCTAGGCCCTAAAAGTATTGTTATTCCTGTGTAAACATGCTATATCCGATCGCATGGGTGACTTCACAAGTATCATCGTCAGTTCAGTGTGTAGTGTGTGTGGGGGAGGGGGCATCTCAATTTTTAAACATCAAAAGGGGCATCTCAGATTTTCAAAACAAAAATTAAAAGCGCCCATATTGGCTATATTAACAAAGGCTACTTACCTAGGTCTCTATTTCGTCAAGGTGCTCATGCTTATATATAATTAAGTGTATATTTATATTTATTTTAATTTGTGTATTAAATTGTGCAGACATACAGGCCTACGTGATGAATAAACATTGATTATAAATAATAATAATAATAATAATAATAATAATAATAATAATAATATCTGAAAGCTGGTTTAACCCGAAGGGGTCTTCAGCTTATATATGAAACATCGAAAAAATAATTAAACTTGCGCATTTAATTGCAAGGAGGCAAAACGATCATCCAAGAGCATTACAATAGAGTTTGTCCATCATATGTTTATATGTATATAAGAAATTATAGCATTTGTAACCAAACACAAACACAATGGTTAGGCATGAACTGATAAAGATTTGACATTATAATGCAAAACTTTTACATACATTTTGACAATCAAAAATTATAATACACAAGGTTATGCTAAATTATCAATATTAGCTTTATAATTATAAACACTCTCTTCATTGGCCCAGTGTTTATCTAATTTTGGACTTAAAAGCATTAAAGGGAAAAATAACAAATTCTGGAAGCAGATTATTCAATGGAAATGTATGCCCACTCATGTTCTGCCTTTGTAAGTTTAAAAAGCATCTGAATTGCATGTGCCATAAGTTGAATGAATTCTGCATCTGGTATGGATCTAGGCCATCAATTAGATCGAGTTTCTGCTTGTAAAAACGCTTATCATCACCCGACAATTGTTTGACAAAGTCGCTCTCATTGTCCATATTCGCTTTCGCTTTGTATGTCCTCCAGCATGGCCGACGGCGATTCTCAGTGACGTCATTGAAAGGACTCTATTTGGGGAAGGCCTTCTAGTACCGGGTCAAGACTGGATGCAGTTTTAGATTACTTAAGCTATAGTTTCATGTTTATTATGTGTTAAACTTTTATAATCCATTTTATACATAATTTCATTTTTATTTTTCCATTTTTATCCGTAAATTTATTTCTATTTTTCCATTTTTATATATTTGAAATGTAGGCTAATAGCCTGTTAAATTTCTTGTAAATTGTAAGCAAATAAGATGAATAATAGTCATTGATGTTATGACTTAAATTTCCAAGGCTTTAATCGTTTATTTTCAAGTAAATAATATATATTAAAAAAACTGAAAAGTATATATTTTTATTTTTGCAAATTTGTATTTTTTGTACAAATCATTTATTGAGTAAAACTATAATTCTTGACAATGTTTGCTTTGACCCTCTAGTATCTTTACAGGCTCCAAACTAGTTGTTAACTGAAATACATATGTCTGAAAAATGGGGGTCATTACCGCTGTCTGCTTTTAGCCCTTACCCTGTCCGGCTTGACCCAACATAGGGGGGAAGGCAGACAATTTGGAAAAGTTCATAAATGCTCACATATCTCTAACAACACATAAAGCTGGGCTTTTTCACTTGGCCAGCAGTTAGCCAAATCGTGATGCTATCATTTGGTGCCAGTCTGGTTTCAATTAGTGCAATATTTTTTTTTTGTTTAAATATTTTTCTTTTTGCCATCCGGCTTCACCCCATATCACCCAGATGGCTTCAAACTGTTGGAACCTAGATATGTCTACTTTAGGCTCTAGAGCCTTTAAATATGCAGCCCCGAGACTATATAATAAGCTCCCACGAAACATTAAAATGATTGAAGACATTAAGGCTTTCAAGAGGAAACTGAAGACTTTCTGAACGAACAAGGTAAAACGACAGCGGAGGTCCTGTAGAGAGTAGGGTTCTCCAGCTGTATGGGACCAGAAAAGCAGCCATCAAAGTAAAAGTAAGTAAAGTAAAGTAATCAGATCCTATTTCCACTACCGCTGATTTTGAACGCTCAGTCATCAACCATATGAGGAAAATCTTCCCGAAATTCACAATTTATGAATGCATCTTTCACTTCAGGCAGTGTTTGTGGAGAAAAATCGAAGCCCTAGGATTGCAGACCTGGTACAAAGACCGCAGTAATGTTTTCATTATAAAGCAAATTCAGGCCCTCGCATTTGTTCCTCCCTGTGATGTTAGTGCTCTATTCAATAAGTTAATAGAGTCTTTTGACGAAGAAACCGATGAAACCTTAGGAGAATTCTTACAATAGTTTGAAGATAAATGGCTGGGAATCGTTCGGAGAGGAAGGAGAAGAAAGCTATTGTATGAAATTGACTTGTGGTCAGTTCACGAGAGAGTTGCAAACGATTTGCCAAGGACCAATAACTTCGTTGAAGGTGGCCATAATGCATTTCATAGATGAGTGAAGATTTGCCACCCAACAGAGGATAAGCTCTTAAGAAAACTTCGTATAGAGCAGGCCAGCACTGAAATGATTCTAGAGCAAATTCAACAAGGCCGAGATGTAAGAAGAAAATACAAAAATATGCTATCCATAACCTAAGACTAAAAAGTATTTTTGATACATTCGACGTTGATGCTACATCAGAATATCTTAGACCCATCGCTCACAATCTTTCAATAAATATTACTACAGGTATTTTTTAACACATTAATACATTTCTATTTTCATATTTTATATTTTCTCATAAATAAAATTTTCATGGCTTACATTGATGTATAATTGTAATCCTTTATCCATTTTATCTTTTCAACACATTATCTGTTCGACATTTTCTCTGTTCGACACTTTGTCTGTTCGACACTATCCATTCGACACTGTCAATTTGACACTTTGTCTTTCAACACTCTGTCTTTCGACATTCTGTCTTCCGAAATACTTGCACAGTTAACATTATTAACCAATAAGTCACTAAATGCTGAAGCATCAACATTTGATGCGTCATCCATCCAACGATAGAAGTTTCCACAAATAACTAATTCATGCTTTCTATGATAATCATGTCAATTAGTACACTGAATTCTTCAAAGAAGATACTAGATTTGTTTTCTGAGGTTTGTAAACTGTTACAGTGAATATTTTTGTCTTTGTGCATGAAGTTTATTTCTGAATATTCAAAGCTTGTAACAATAGTTTTTTTCAGCATCTTGACATTTGAGTAACCCTAATGAATGGAGAGCCCGACACCCCCATTAGACCGGCCCTCTCTTGGTATATGAAAGTTGTGTGCGTGTGAGGAGGGGGGTTGTCATTTCAGCTATCTTAGCCTTGTCACAGTTGTTTAACCTTGTTTCAGATAATGCTAATATGCCCAAATATATCTCTTCAATTCTCGAATTTGAATAGTTTTATTATCAACAGATTATATATTTGCATAGCCACAGTTTATGACATCTCCGATATCCATGGTCAATGTTTTCTGCTACTTTTTTCAATTCCAGATCATAAGCTTTGCTATTTCTTGGGTTCACTATTGGGTCATTTGGCTTGTTTAACTTAGGGCAGTTTGTACTTTTTAGTTGTTGTGAATTACATTCTTTGGGGGTATGTTTTTCTCAACATTTCCCTCAGACTTTGTCATCAGTCTTAAACTTGCAATCTTTTTCAAAATGTCCATCTGACAGTGGTAGCAGGTAATCACATGGTACCCATCGTAACATAACTTCCTCGTAATTAGCATGTATAGCCTTCTGAACTTCAGGGTCCCCTTGCAACAAATAACGGGTAGACCCACCTGTAGCACTTTTCCTGAATACCAGATTCATCTTCTTTTCTATGTTTTGGATATGGTCCAGGCAACTATTTCTTTGAATCGAATAATTTACTACTTCATCCTCATCATTGTATACATTGCATTTCATTATTTTTGGTTTTAGTTTCCCTATTTTCCTCGTCTCGGTGTTGTCAACCATGGTTTCAATATTGTTTGCTGCTTCCTCTCTGGTATTTTCGTCAGCAAAGTTTACAAAAAAAATTCTATTTAAAGATGACCTCGTATTAAGAATTGGAATGTCTGTGTGCATTTCCGACCTCATTTTTTCTGTCAGTGATTTAAGTTGATCCTTTAGTCGATTTTATTACCAGTAGATTATTTTATCCATAACTTTGTCAGCATAAGTCATTTTCTCTAGTTTTAGGTCCATCAGTGTTTGAAGTTTTAACTTAATTAAGTTCACATCCATCGATAGGCTATTAACTTTCTTTGTGAGATCAATGGTCTGGGTGGAATTTGATGCGTCCGCAATTCGGTGTTCCTACAATTCAGAGCTTTTTTCTTCATGTCCATTTATATAAAAGTCTTTCATTTTCAATTCCTCCTACATTTTCAGTATGGTTGTCTTGGCCATAAAAAGTGAACAAGTCCATTTCAAGTTACTTAGATCTTCATCACTGATGTTTGCCTCTATAAACTCACTTCTTGTGGTAACAGCTGTTACAGCCAGATCTTATCCATATTTTCCCGTCTCCCCTCGAAAGTTTACACAGGGGGCCACCAGCCATGGTGTACTTTTACTTTGCACTTTATCTACCAACTGAGCTATCAAGAGAGATATGAGTTAATGGCAAGTCACCGTACTTATTCCTGTCGAATTCAGGAATCTGTTCATAAACTTGAAATAAACCCATCTCTACCACGATAGCTGAATTTTGAGTGCAACACGTGATTATCAATTATGAATATGTGTCACTAAAACACATGATTTCAATCGATCCGTAAGATTAACTAGATATTCTCGAAGCTTTCACGTATGGGAATATAAGGTAAACACTGCTCAGGGTGAGAATTCGACGAGAATCGCGATAACGTCTTCAATTGACAACATCTCATACTTATACCAAATAGATTTTATTCTCAGTGAAAAAGTTAATTTAGTTAATGATTTAACACTTAGATAAGTTAAAGTCAAGTGACCATAAAATGTTGAGAAAAAAGTTCTAAAGATCTAGGGAAAGAAAGAGAAAAGCTAATTAAAAAAAAAAAAAAAAAAAAAAAAAAAAAAAAAAAAAAAAAAAAAAAAAAAAAAACTCGTAATAGGAGATCAGATTTTGTTCTAAAAATTTATTAGTTGTACTCCACTTTATAGAAACACAATCACGAAATGTTAACAAGGATGAGGTTTAGTTAATACTACACTGCTTTTCAGGATTTTAGCAGACCAACCATTTCTTTGGCTACAAATGAATGTCAATTGAAATATCTATTAAAATAGTGCTAAAAGAACCTTAATTGCTGTGATAATTAAACAAAAGAAATCTATGGAATAAATAGTTTTGTGTTATATAAAAGGTAGGTGAATAGACCGATGTATACTGTAGTAGTAGTCTGTCTAAGATTTTTTTTTTTTTTTTTTTTTTTTACAAAACCTCATGATCTATAAATATAAGATTTAGCAAAGAATTTCTAAATTTCTGATATAAAAAATCTAAAAAATTAAAATCAAGATATAGGATATAATGTTGTTACATTATTTCACCTAAATTTCAAAATGAAATATAAAAAAGTCTCGATTGAGAATATTAAGATGACTGTTTGGTACACTGACAGTGAGGCATTTGTTGATCGAATGCACCACTTTCGACACCCTCAGAAATAGATAGCTGATCGAGGCTTGAGGTGTGAAGGGCAGGTTCATCCTTGCTAAGATTCTTGGGCAGGGTGAGTTGTACGTCGCTAAAAACATTGCCACCAATGGCAATTGCCACTGTGATAATTGCTCACATGGGAATATTGCCATTGGGAATACTACCACTGGGAACATTACCCAATTGTGAACATTGTCACTGAGAACACTGCTCATGTACTCTCAGGTCTTCTTTTCAAAGCATGTTTATAACCATATATATGAAAGTAAGGATAGAAGTAATTTGGAAAATACAACTTTTATTTGTTTGTAAAGACAGTAAAAAATTTATTTGAAATGTATAAAAATATTCATAAATTAAATTTATATGATGATTAATTTAAAAGGTATTCCAATATTTAGAAATTGATTTTATTTAAGATATTAAGTGTTTATTAAAATAAAGCATTAGATATTTGGAGATGTGATTAAAATATGCTCATATTTTATGCAATAAATTTCAAATATATTTTATCACTGACATTTCCATACTAGTCAACAATACACTTCACTTGTACGTTGTTGTGACTATACTTTTTTTTTTTTTTTTTTTTTTTTTTTTTTTTTTTTTTCGGGAAAAGGTCACCGCGTCCAAACTGAGCACGCTTAACTGAAGTTACGTTTTCCTCCTTTTTCAATGCTATGATTAGTTTCCAAAGTTTGGCCAGAGAATTACTCATAGATTTATTCACCACATTAGGGAATGCTTTAACGCTGTTATTGGTCCTGGGTAGAGCTAGTTCAGTTTTATTATAGGTATTCCAAAGTGCAACAGGGAACATGGGTTGAACTCTGCGTAGGTATACTTCTTCCTCGTGATACCACTATACTGTATACTGTAAGTCATTACGTAGTATGACATAAATTCAGATGGTATATTTTCATCCTCTGATAGCTCTTCAAAAACGTCAATAATATCCTTGGGTTGTACAAACGCAAGTGCGGAAAAACACCGCAATTAAACAGAGAACGTTTTATCGGTGGGGATTTTTATAACCAAGATCATAAGTACAGAATGTAATTGAGAAAGTGTAGCTTCATATAAAGTAGCAGCCGCTTGTGATACAAGTATACATTTTGACTGATGAGATCTCACAGAGGTAGCGTTTAGAGTTGCTTGAACACTTTTGGCTTCAACTGCATCCTTAGTAGCACAATTTTAATGCTCATTAACATAGTTCAAAACTTCAACATTTCCTGTTAATGCCTCCGTGTGAATCTTGCTTTGTTTTTCAGACCGCTCCCAATAGATATTTTTACTATGTTTATGATACATATACTTCATTTCACTTCTATGTTCACTTTTTATGACAATTGCCATTATGGGCCTTAACTTGAAGAGTTTTAAAGCAAACCAAAATATTTAGAAATTAATAAGTATGTCGTAGCTTATGGCTACCAACCAATCAGTGCCAATGCAAAAGTGCTCTAGTTTCCCATTATGGAAACATTAATGGAAAGTTATTGCAAATGGTAATTTACTGGCAAACTACTCAAGTGTTTTTGAAAGGAAAAGTTAAATTTATTGCTTAACTACTTGTGTTTTTTTTTTCTTTTTTAAATGAAGGTTATTATTATTTTTTTAAATATCACATGTGCAGTGTTTCCAGTATCAGTAGTGCCAGTAACAATTTCCCACGTGGGCAATTATTCCAGTGGCAAATGCTCCAGTGGCAATTTTCCCAGTGGCAATATTATGTGCATGGTGTTGTACTATTGTGACGGGCCGAGAGAGGAGTTGTGAAATCAAAGGCAGATTGGAAACGACTGAGTTATATTGTTGTGGAACACTCTCCTTATATACAAAACCTCAAGGCAACAGGACATGACAAGTTCACAAGACAGACAAAATCACAGAAGAAAAACCAGACTTGAATTTTCATGTTCGTTTTAGTGCGAGGGAAGAGCGAAGATACAACCATAATATATACAAAGGGAATTATGTACAATTGCGTGAAACACGGTTGGTACATGGCTCCCCCCCTAAAAATGACATACTGTACATGTTAAATAGGGCGCCCTGATCTAGAGAGGCGAACTGTAGGCGGGTCATCTGGCAGAAGATAAGCAGGTTTTAGACGATCAATGGAGACCCAGTCTTCTTTGCCCCGAATGTTTAGGAGGAATGCTTTCGGACTGCGTCGGATCACAAGGTAAGGTCCCGTGTAAGGGGGCGTTAACGGTGGCTTGCTGGTGTCGTTGCGCAGGAAGACGTGCGTTGCAGAGTGCAAGTCCGTTGGTATGTGATGCTTTGCTGGGGGCTTGTAAGTCTGGCGGCACGGAGTAAATTTTCCCACGACGTGACGTATGCGCTGGAGATCGTCGGAGGAGGTTGTAGAAGGAAAAAACTCGGCAGGGACGACCAACGGGTCGCCATACACCATTTCGGCTGCCGAGACGTCGAGGGTGTCTTTAGGAGTGGTCCTTAGTCCAAGGAGGACCCAGGGAAGCTGAGTAAACCAGTTGCAATCCTTGCAGCGGGACATCAAAGCTGCTTTGAGGGTGCGATGAAAACGTTCAACCATTCCATTGGAAGCGGGGTTGTAGGCCGTTGTGTGATGTAGGGTGATGCCCAAGAGATTCGCTAATGACGTCCATAATTGAGAGGTGAAAGTGGTTCCCCTGTCAGAAGTAATATGCTCAGGGATACCGAATCTTGAAATCCATCCAGAGAGTAAGGCAGATGTACATGAGGCGGACGTTGCAGTTTCCATGGGAATGGCTTCAGGCCAACGAGTGGAGCGGTCGATGACGGTAAACAGGTAACGATGTCCTTGTGATGTGGGTAGGGGGCCTACAACGTCGACGTGAATGTGTGCGAAACGACGCTGAGGTTGAGGAAAGGTGCCCACTCCTGAATCCGTGTGTCGATGTACTTTGGAAGTTTGGCAAGAAGTACAGGCACGGACCCAATCCTTAGCATCCTTAGAAATGCCGTGCCAAATGAACTTTGCCTTCAGCAGCTGTGCAGTAGAACGGCACGAGGGATGTGAAAGGCCATGGATGAAATCAAACACCTGTCGGCGCATGGGAGCAGGAATCCAAGGTCGCGGTCTACCAGTACTGACGTCACAGAGGAGGGTGGTGTTGGAGTTTTCGAGGGGAAAATCCTCCCAACGGAGGGACGTGCAGGATGTCCTACAAGCTTGATACTCTGGATCCTGTCGTTGGGCTTCAGCCAGGGCGTTGTAATCCAATCCCAGTTGAACGGCAGCCAACGTGTTTCTTGACAGGGCATCGGCAACGGGATTCATTTTCCCAGGGACGTATTGGAGGGTGCAATTGTATTCAGCCACGGCGGAGAGATGTCGGCGTTGACGGGCGGACCAGGCGTCAGACTGTCGAGTGAAGGCGTGCACCAGAGGCATGTGGTCTGTGCGAATGACGAAGGGCGTACCTTCTAAGAAATGGCGAAAGTGACGGACAGCCAGGTGCACCGCCAGCAATTCTCGATCGAAGGTAGAATAACCCGATTCTGCCTTGGACAGTTTTCTGCTGAAGAAGGCCAATGGGCGAGGCGAGCCTTTGACCACCTGCTCGAGTACTGCACCAATAGCGACGTCGCTGGCATCGGTGGAGAGAAGGAGAGGGGCGTGTGGGATAGGAAAAGTGAGAGCCGCAGCAGTTGATAGGGCCTTCTTTGCAGAAGGCCGCTTCTTGAAGGGGACCCCACTTCAGGTCCTTTGGCTTGCCCTTGAGGGAGGCGTAGAGGGGAGCAAGAGTGGCGGCAATGGCTGGCAGAAAGCGGTGATAATAGTTGATCATGCCCAAGAATTCCAGCAGAGCTTTGACGGTCGAGGGCGTGGGGAAATTCTGAACGGCTGCTACCTTCTCAGGGAGGGGATGGACTCCTTCAGGAGTGATACGGTGCCCTAAGAACGACACTTCGTTGGCGCCAAAGGTACACTTGTCGTACCGGACTACAAGGCCGTTTTGTTGTAGGCGGTCGAGCATGATGCGCAGGTGACGGAGGTGTTCCTCTTTTGAGGAGGAGAACACAAGTATGTCGTCCACATAACATACACAGAAAGGGAGGTCCCCTAAGATGCCATCCATGAGACGTTGAAACGTTGCCCCAGCATTACGAAGGCCAAAACAGGAGTAATTGAAGGTGTATGTACCAAACGGAGTGGTGATGGCGGTCTTGGGGATGTCTTCTGGGTTCATAGGCACCTGATAATACCCCTTCAGGAGGTCGAGCGTAGAGAAAACCTTCGCTTTGTGCAGGTAGGAGGTTACATCGGCAATGTTTGGGAGGGGGTAGTGATCCGGTTCTGTTTGCATGTTCAGGCGCCTGTAATCCCCGCACGGACGGAGGGAGCCGTCTTTCTTCAGAACGATGTGTAAGGGTGACGACCATGGGCTGGAGGCCTTTTGGCAAAGGCCCATTTTCTCCATTTCGGCGAACGTCTGTTTGGCGGCTGCCAATCGTTCCGGTGCCAGACGTCTGAATTTTGCGAAGACTGGGGGTCCCGTCGTCTTGATATGGTGATAAATACCGTGCTTAGCAGGAACCGTGGGCGTTTGGCGAAGTTCTGGACGGAAAACTTCCGGGTACGACGTGAGGAGGTGGGCGTAGGCATCCGTGGGTGCGCTGATGTGGAGAGCGAGGTTAGAGGGGGCGGGTTGAAGAGGTGTCGACAAGTACGAGTCCGCGTTGACCAATCGTCGGTGGGCGACATCGACCAGAAGGTGGAAATGAGAGAGGAAATCCGCACCGAGGATTGGCATTGTGACGTCAGCAACGAGAAACTTCCAATTGAATTTACCGTTTCCGAACGATAATGTGAGGCTCTCGTAACCGTAGGTGGGTATCGCAGATCCGTTGGCAGCTACCAAGCGGACGTCGGCAGATGTAGACAGACTACGTTGTGCCTTGAAGAGTTTCCTTGGCAAAAGAGAACGACAAGCACCCGTGTCTACCAAAAATCGCACGCCCGTTCCTGCATCCTGTAAAAAGAAAAGATTAGAAACATGGGAGGCCACCGCCACAAGCGATGGCCTACTTACACGTTTTTTGGCCACTGACAATCTTTGGCACATTTCTTCGCGGTTGCCCCGAATCTGAAGTGGTAGTAGCAAAACTGCGGTGGATGGGAGGTAGTAAGTGGCTGTAGAAGTCGTTCGTTGGGGCGCGAGCGATTGGTGGGTGGTGGGCGGCTTTGTCGCCGCTTCGGCACGTCACGGGGTAGGCGTGTATGTCCTACGGCATTCATGTCAGCTTCGGTGTACGTTGAATAGGCATCCTCGTCGTCAGGGGTGGAGGCGTTGATGGAGGTCTTGAAGTGGCTGTCCATAAGGGCGTCGGCTTTGGTCATCAAGTCCTTTATGGGTAAACTATCGACATCGGGTATGGCAGCGCGCACAGGTTCAGGTAAACGGCGTATCCAAAGGGCACGGAGTAGGTTCACCTCACGAGGAGAGCCGTCTGCGGCAGGTTGAAGGCGAGCGATACTGGTCATTTCCCTGAGGGCAAGCGAAGCCCTTTGGTCCCCCAACGGTTGTTGCGAGAGCTGAAAAAGCTTTGCTATATGGGCGGCTGGCGACGGCGAGTACTGTTGCAGAAGGTATGATTTGAGGTCGTCATACGCTATTGGGGTGTCTCCTTGTTCACAAAGCCAGTCGGATATTTCTGGGAAGGTGTCCTCGGGTATCGCCGCGAGAACATAATCCGCTTTGGTGGTTGAGCGAGTCACGCCCCTGATACGAAACTGGACTTCTGCGCGCTGAAACCAAGCAAACGCCTCTCCGCTGGCAAACGATGAAAGTTTGAATGGAGAGGCCGTAGCGCCAACTGCCGTAGAGTCCGTCATAGTACCAACGATGGAGGGGCGAGGGGGTGGGGGTGGAAGGCGGTGGAAGCGAGTCGACTTCCGGGGTCACCAATGTGACGGGCCGAGAGAGGAGTTGTGAAATCAAAGGCAGATTGGAAACGACTGAGTTATATTGTTGTGGAACACTCTCCTTATATACAAAACCTCAAGGCAACAGGACATGACAAGTTCACAAGACAGACAAAATCACAGAAGAAAAACCAGACTTGAATTTTCATGTTCGTTTTAGTGCGAGGGAAGAGCGAAGATACAACCATAATATATACAAAGGGAATTATGTACAATTGCGTGAAACACGGTTGGTACACTATGCTAGCGGTATTCTTGAATTTATTTCAGAAGCAAGTCTTCTTAAGGCTTTCTAACTTTTAAAAGAAAATCGCTTTTATAGTTTGAAATTTAATTACCTTTTATTCTTTATCTATAACAAACGTTATCTGAGTCAATGACCTTTGATGCTAGGATGCCAGGAAACTCAAAATCAATCAATCAATCTATCAATCGATGGAGGATATAAGTAGCAAAGCATTATAACACAAATGAATTAATTGTATACATGAATAGGTTCTCTCGTTGACTCATTTATTTTGATGGGAACTAATTCTTGCAAATATAGCGTATAAACTTTTTTCAAACAGAAGCTAAACAATAAAAGGCTTTTAAAATTCCACAGGCTTAATGTGAAGAAACTGAAGAGACATGGCAAAAGAGAGAAAATTTTAAAAATAGAATAGCTTGTCTGCTGGCAACCGTAATGGAGACATAACTTTAAAATGTATTTAGGAAATGCTGAAAAGTTACTCGTCGTAGTTATATTCTCATTATAATAAGAATTATATATTATGATGTAGGCTAAAACCTTAAATAATTCTTACAGTCAATCATATCAATTCTAGTTTGAAATAGTTGACCATTTTAGTATTCCTTCCTACAGGTGTAGAAAACCCTAAATTCTGTCTTTACATGACTAAATCTTAAATCAATGTTAGGTGCTTTCTTAAAAGCTGTATATGTTAGTTTCAGTAACCATATAAGAGGAGTCAAAAACTCAATATCATTTGCACATGCAATGATGTTTGAACATAAAATATCAACTTTCATCACAAAAAAATTTCAGAATATATCCCAAACTCGGACTTAGTAACATTCCTCCTCGACCAACTCCATTTCTTATTACTCAGTCATTTGAGACTACCTAAAAAACTATATTACCCATTAACAATTTTTTTTTTTATATAAAAACAAAATTTAATAAAGCTCAAATGAACAGGTGAAACCCGGTATTCTAATGATTTACTCAAAAGATTATAATGAGTATCAAAATTATTTGCTTTTATCAACAAAATAAGCATAACTATCAGAATTATCCTAAATGATAGATATATTTCAAAGTAATGCCTTGACTAGTAGAATGTATTGCAACTTCTTAGCTGTTAGTACTATTATAAAGAATAAACTACCCAACGTAGTAATCAAGCATAATTCTAAAGTGGATCCTGCTGATGGTATTTATTAGTAAAATATGTAAGTTAGTTTAAAAGTACTCCTGATGATATACTTTGAAGGAGTTGTGGATACTTTGTGTAAGCAGCAAAAATGTCGCATTTCAGTCTTATAAGGATAACTGTTTTAACTTTGGCTGATACGATTCTAATAACACAAGATTCTAATAACACAACAGTATAAAGACGGACCTTTATTACGCTTAATGCTGCTTTTATCATTTGTTTGTAAAATGGATGATTCATAGGTTACTCAGACAAATACAGCTCCTTTCTTAGAAAAAATTGCTTCCGCACCGCTATCCCTTTAACTCAAATTATGTAAAAATTCTAAATTGGGAACTAACAATGTTTACCTTTCCCTTATCTAATTTTCAGCTAGGAAATTTGTTTTTTTTATCTATCATACCTAGGTCCATTATTTCTCTAAATATAGAAAAACAAAAAAAAAAAAACATTCACCAGCTATTGCCGTCTAATCTGCTCTTCTCAACTAAATCAAATGTAAAAAACGAATAAACAGTAAATGTGCGTGTAAAAATTAAACATCATTGAAAAGAATAAACTGAGATCTAATCCGCAATGGGTTAGATTACCTTTTCCATCTCCCTGAAGCCATTACAGTTTTACACCGGAGGGAGAATATGAGGCCGTTGGAGTACATCAACCTCAAACAAAGAAGCAAGTACAGTTCTATATTGCAGAATATGACACCATGTAGAACACCTGGAAAGACGTTGAGAACAGGTTACAATATCCAACCTTTGCCGCGGAGAGAGAGAGAGAGAGAGAGAGAGAGAGAGAGAGAGAGAGAGAGAGAGAGAGAGAGAGAGAAATAAGAAATTTAATTATCTAAACTTAGAAAACATTCCTTCAAACTGCAGAGTATTATAATTCTTTTCAAGTATAGATAATCCATCTTACTTGAGGGATATCTATCAACAAATTTAACGTTTAATCGCACTTACCGGTACAACTCTTATTGTATAACTGTGTTATTCCCAAATACCGGTTTCAACTAGTCAAGCATTTAATTTCTTCCATTATCAATAATGTGTGTTGATAAAATCCACTCATCTTCTATTTGCCCTCTTAATCTTATTTTTCCTAATAACTAATTTCAAATTTCCTTTTTGTATGTTGTACCGAAGTTCTGATCTATAGAACATATTCAAAAGATCATCTCTCGTTACTGTTTCAATATATACAAAGGTATATTTTGTTTCTAGAATCTGTTTGAAATAATTCTCACCAGCGTAGTAAATGCTTTATCTCGCATTATTATTACTGACAAACAAAGGACTTCCTCTGAGGCATGAAATACGATTAGGATGTTATAATCAGCTTGCCCAGAAGGTGTCCAAATCCTCTTACCTGTGTAGGGTCAAATGACTATAAGTCCCTTTGCAGACTTGATTCGTAAGACGTTTCTCATGATATCGGACAAGGGTTTTCTTTATGATTGGAATTTCAGGGCCATAAGCTTATTACTGTAACTTACGAACGAACGTTTCTGCATATCTAGGCAGGAATATCGGCTTGAATATAAGGAATTATGTATTCATGTTTATATACATACATAAATACATACGAATCTCTCTCTCTCTCTCTCTCTCTCTCTCTCTCTCTCTCTCTTTACACACACACACACACACACACACACACACATATATATATATATATATATATATATATATATATATATATATATATATATATATATATATAAACACACACACACATATATATATATATATATATATATATATATATATATATATATATATATATATAAACACACACACATATATATATAAACACACATATATATATATATATATATATATATATATATATATATATATATATATATATATATATATATATATATATATGTGTGTGTGTGTGTGTGTACTGTATATATATATATATATATATATATATATATATATATATATATATATGTATATATATGTATATATATATACAATTATATATATATATATATATATATATATATATATATATATATATATATATATATATATATATATATATATATATATAATACGATTATGGCTCCCGGGTCTGGGCACCAAAAAAATATTATATTATGGCTCATGACTGGGAACCAAATTTATAATATAAGATATACTACGACTGGTAAGTTAATCAACCTCCCGCATTCCAAACTCACTTGTTTGCTTTTAGATTAAAACTGTTACACTTTGAAATATTAATACACGAATTCTGAGACAGTTAAATAACTCCTAGACAGCAATATATAAAACACTGAATATCCAAAGGTCTCTTAAGTACACTCAAAACTAAACTGGATAATTATTATTCCTAATAAACTTACGACGGTTCATTAACAGGATGCGAGCTTAATTATTCTGAATAATGGTGATTTAAATAATACACTCTCTACAAAAATATACTATTGAAATTGCAACACGTAGAAAGAGTTTACATAATAACAAAATAAATCACTCGAAATATTAATTCTGAACAAAGCTTAGAGTAAGACAAAAGTGTTATGATCTGAAAATCATATAATGACTTGACATTAAATGTTAAATCTGAATAATACTTAGACTAAGAAAAAGAAATAACACTTAAGAAAATTATACAATCACCTGTTTCCCTTAAACTCACTTGTGCTTACGCCACGCCAGACGGGTCTCTCAGTCAGCTAGCTCTGGCCACCCTTTGTCCCCAAAATAAGATAAAGATAACATCCTATCAATAGCTTTTTCGCGAATTTTCCAAACCACATGCTACACTAAGTATTCTCTCACAAACATGACGCAATACTTAATAAAAGATAAGATCACATAACACTCTTAAACATTTACATAAAACTTCACAACGAAAATATATGAAATAAAAAGTTAATCAAATATCTAAAACGAATATTCTAAAACTGTATGAAATAAAATGACTTGAAACTATAAAATTAAATACAAGATAACTCTTATGTTGTCTGACCTAGGTATGGTTTGAGTTGGGGTTGGTATATTGCTTTCATAATTTCAAGGTCTAGACCACTCTGCGAAGTGGCCTAAATAATTTTTTTTTTTTTGGGGGGGGGAACATTTGGGTGGTCCTCAGTTTACGAAAGGTCATATAATTACCTGTTCTAGGTGAAAGGCCGAAATGCTCAGACAATCATGATCGGTAACGTCTTTCACTTCTCGCAACATATGATGTATTACAGTGTTCACACTTACATTTACATAATTATGTCACCCAAACAAAGATCATCTGAGACCTGATCTTTAAACTTGAAAAATTTACTGATTGCATTTGAGGAGAAAACAATATCTTCAGTAATACCTGTGGATAAAATTCATGTACAATTCTACAGTCGTGATTTCTTATCTTAAAACTATGGACCCCAAATATTGAACGGTAAAGAGAGTGTTTTTCCGAGGAACATTCGCTTGCTTTTCATATTGTGGTAGACATAAGTTTGTTTGGTGTTTTTCCTGTGTAAGTATCAGTAAAATTATGACATCCATTATTGCAAAGTTATTTTTTTCCCATGCATTACTTGTTTTTGAATATCAAAGTAATTAGAACAAAGTTTATACGCTCTATAAGTGAGAATGCTGACAAGGTATCTCTTTTATTGTGGAAATCCTTATGCCTCCTTCACTCCAGTCATATTGATGACCTTCAGCGTGTCTTGAACACCTAATCCACCTCTCAGCTCACCACTTCGCCTGATGTTCACAATCGACCCTGATTCATCTATCTATGCTTCCACAGTGAAAATCCCACCCTTCGCCAGTAGAGATGCATTTGGCTGGTTTCAGCATGTCAAGTTTCATTTCCGCATCATGTGTGTGACCTACGTAGCAAAGTAGGCTATGTTCTTGGTGTGATCCCTGGCAATACCTTCCCAGAAATCTCTGAATGGATTTGCAAGCAAATGGACACCCCAATATAGTAAGATGCCCTCAAATTATACCTCATGGAGAAGTAGTCACCGTCACCAGCTCCCCGTATAGCAAAGATTTTTTTAGGTCTTTTAACAACTGCTAGTGGATCAAAAGGTGCCGATGGCGCTCTAAGAAATTACCTGCTGCAGATGCTTCTCTTATCAAGAAGTGGTCTAGTTCGTTTCTTTTGGGTACAACACAAAGAAAAAGGATCTCATTTATATTACAAAGAACATTATATATTTTGATAATAAGATTTCGGTAATGGTAGTGAAGGCCATTTTGGAATCTGCCATTTTGCTACTTTTGCCCAGCAGAAATTTTGGAAAACTTTTTTTCCTTGAAAATAGTATATGCTAAAGAAGTGACTTCCATTAAAAAAACCATAGAAGTATTTTTTTTTTTAATTTAAAGATTTTTATATACCGGAGTAAAACATCAAAATGGCTTCTTACTCTCAGCTAACAAGTAAATCAATATAAGAATAAAAATGGCACGATTTGAACTAAATCTATTAATTTTATTCCAGAAAATCCACGGCAATATTTAAGCAGTTATCAGAATATTTATCTCAAAAATTGAAAGTTGGAATAAAAGAAGGTTAGTTAATAAGAAATACAATACAAATAACTCAGCAATTAATCATAATACCAGGAAAAATGGGTTAGTCAATTACATCCAGAAACATTATAGTAAAGGTCTATTTCATTGTCTCACACATATCTTACCTAAATGTTAAAGGTCAGTCACGTGGCCAGCGACTTTTTGAACGTATCCCAAAATAAGTAAAGTTACGAGTTAAATGATCTCAAAAATTTATAATCAGTTTCACATGCACAGACGCCGTAATATTTAATGGCAAACAGTGATCTAAAATGAAAGCTATCGGACCCAATGGGGGAAAGTGATCACTTTTAATCTAGCTCACATGGTTAGTCTCTCCAATGCCAGCGTTTCTAAGAATGGCTACTTCTCGAGGTCCAATGTGTTATTCCTGGGCTTGCCCTCGTAATCCCCTAATTTACAGCAAACATGAGGTTAATAGGAGACTTGGAGCTGTTGTAGCTGCTTCTTCATCTTCTCTGTATTGTGTGATTGAGCAGTTAGACTGAAACTGAGAGGCAAGGTGAATGCAACTAACTTCATTAAACAGACATCAAGTTTATATACCAGGATATGCAGGCGACAATGTTTATATACCAGGATATGCAGGCGACAATGTTTATATACCAGGATATGCAGGCGACAATGTTTATATACCAGGACATGCAGGCGACAATGTTACAAAAATTAAAACAAACTAAAGCACTAGCTAGCATGCTTACAAGTGATAAGACAAAGAAGCAAAACCATTATAGCATATGAGCGTGAATGAAACAGACCCCCTAAAAGACATACATGTGAAATAGGGCACCCTTCTCGAGAGATGCATACTATAGGCGGGTAATATGGCAAGAGATATGCAGGTTTTAGGTGATCAATGGAGACCTACACTTCTTTGCCATGAATGTTAATGAGAAAAGCCTTTGGCATACGACAGATCATGAGGAAAGAGCCCGTGCAAGGGGGATGTTAGAGGTGGTTTGCTAGTATTCTTGGCAGGAACACATGCATTGCTGAGTGCAGAGCTATCGGTATGTGTTGCTTTACTGGGGGCTTGTAAGTCTAGTGGCATGGAGTAAATTTTCCCAAAATGTGATGTAACCGTTGGAGATTATTGGAGGATGTTCAAGACGGAAATCATTCAGCAGTAATGACCAACTGGAAGCCATACACCATTTCAGCTGCCAAGACATCCAAGGCATCTTTAGAAGTGGCTCTTAGACCCAAGAGGACACAGGGAAGCTAAGTAAACAAGTTGGAGACATTGCAGCTGGTCTTAAAAGCTGCTTTGAGGGTGTAATGAAAATGTTCAACCATTGCGCTAGCAGCAGGGTTGTAGGCGGTTGTCTGATGTAGGGTGATAGCCAGGAGATTAGCTAAGGATTTACACAATTGGGAGGTAAAAGTGGTAATCCTGTCAGAAGTAATATGCTCAGGGATACCGAATCTCGCTATCCACCCTGAGAGTAAGACAAATATACATGTGGCAGATGTTGCAGTTTCCATGGAAATGGCTTCAGAGCAAAGAGGGTAGCAGTTAATGATAGTAAACAGATAACGATGGCCTTATGACGTAAATAGGGGACCCGCCACATTGACATGAATGTAGGCAAAACACCACTGAGGTTAAGGAAAGATGCTTACTCTATAATCCACATGTCAATGTAATTTTCAGGTTTGGCATTAAGTACAGGAACAGACGCAATCTATAACACCCTTAGTAATGCTGTGCCAAATGAACTTCATCTTCAGTACCTGTGCAGTAGATTGGTGAGAGGGATTTGAAAGCCCAGTGGTGGCAATTGCTGGAAGAAAAATGTGATAATAGTTAATCATGCCCAAGAATTCTTGCAGGGCTTTGACAGATGAGGGCGTGAGGAAGTTCTGAACGACCGCTACCTCCTTAGAGAGAGGGTGGACTACTTTAGGAGGGTTGCGGTAATCTAAGAACGATACTTTATTAGCACTAAAGGTACACTTATCGTACCGGACTACAAGGCTATTCAGTTGCAGGGGATTGAACACGATGCATAAGTGACGGAGGTGTTCCTCTTTGGAGGAAGAGAACACAAGTATGTCGTCCATGCAACATATACAGAAGGGAAGGTCCCCTAAGGTGCCATCCATGAGGTATTGAAAAGTGGCCCCAGCATTACGAAGGCCAGAACAGGAGTAACTGATGGTTTAGTTACCGAAGTGGAAGGGGGTGATGGCACTCTTTCGGATGTCTTTTTGGTTCATGGGCACCGGATAATACCCCTTCAAGACGTCAAGTGTGAAGAAAACTTTCGTTTTGTGTGAGTAGCGATTCATGTTGGCGATGTTTGGGATAGGGTAGTGATCTGGTTCTGTTTGCATATTCAGGTGCCTGTAATCCCCACAAGGATGCAGAGAGCCATCTTTCTCCAAGACAATGTGTAAGAGTGACGATCATGGACTTGAGGCCTTTTGTCAAAGGCCCATTTCTTCCATTTTGCCAAAAGTTTGTTTAGCGGCAACCAAACGATCAGCTGCCAGATGTCTGAATTGGGTGAACATTGAGGGCTCTGTCATCTTGATATGGTGATTAATACCATGGTTGGTGGGAACCGTTGGTGTTTGGCAAAGTTTTGGATGGAAAACTCCTGAGCATGACGTGAGGAGCTGGGTGTAGGCATCCATGGGTGCGCTGATGCGGAGAGCGAGGTTAGAGGGGGCAAGTTGAAGAGGTGTGACGAGTCAGAGTCTGCACTGACCAACCGTCGGTGAGCAACATCAACCTGGAGGTGGAAATGTGATAGGAAATCTGCACCGAGGATTAGCAATATGATGTTGGCAATGACTAACTTCAAATGATATTTGGCACTTCCAAACGATGATATGAGGTTTTGTGTAATCGTGGCTGGGGATCTCAGATCAGATCTGTTGGCAGCTACCAGGTGGATGTTAGTTGGCTTAGACAGTGTATGTCGTGTCCTGGAGATTGACCTTGATAAAAGAGAAAGGCAAGTACCCGAGTCTACCAAAAATCACACACCCATACCTGCATCATGTGAGAAAAAAAAATTAGTGACTGAGGAAGCCACCACCACAATCAATAGACTAGTTACCCTTTTTTTGACCACTGACAACTGTTCGCACATTTCTTCACAGCAGCCTCGAATCTGGAGTTGTAGTAGCATAACCGTGGCTGATGGGCATCAGAAAGTGGCTGTAAAGGTCGTTGGTTGGAGCGTGAGTGAGTGATGGCATGTGCGGGTGGTGGGTGGCTTTATCGTCGCTTCGGCGCATCACTGGGTGGGTGTCTGTGTTTTACTGTACTCATATTAGCTTTGACCAATGTTGAATAGTTGTCCTCTTTGTCAGGAGTCGATGCGTTGATTGGTGGAGTGGCTGTCCCTAAAGGAGCCTTCTTTGGTTATCAGGTTCTTCATGGCAAAATATCGACATAGGGCATGAAGTAGGTTCTCCTCTCGAGGAGAGCCATCTGCGACAGGTTGCAGGCATTTGACACTGGTCATTTCCCTGAGGGTAAGCAAACTCTTTTGGTCCCTCTAGGGTTGTTGAGAGAGTTGAAAAAGTTTAGTTATACGAGTGTCTGGTGGTGGCGAATACTGCTCCAGATATGTTTTAAGGGCATCATAGCTATTGGGGTGTCCCTTTGTTCGCAAAGCCAATCTGAGATTTCCAGGAAAGTGTCCTCTGTGATCGCCGCGAGAACATAGCCTGCTTTAGTACTTGAGCGAGTCACACCTTTCATGTGGAACTGGACCCCATGCGCTGAAACCAGGAGAATGCCTCTGGACTGGCAAAGGTGGTAGTATCATGGGAAAGTCAGGGATGAAGGGTGGCGTTAAATTCCCCTCTTTATGAAAAAATCAAAGTTATTAGGAGCGAATCAACAAGAGAACATTATTAGTGCATGTGATTATATCCAGTTTTGATAATTATAATAGTGATATAAATAGTGATGATGATGATAGTATTAACAACAACTGCAATGCTATCAATACTTATGATAAAATTAGTAATAGCTACTAGTAATGTGTAATTACAATAGAACTACTACCACTGCTACTACTCCTTCTACTACTACGAAAATCACTACTCCTACTACTAGTAATAAGAATAAATACACAAATTTTTATAGAAGTAATTATCATAAATAATATTTCTATGTTTTCAAAATTGACCAAGAGAATTCATGAAACCTATTTTGCAAGAAACTATATATTTGGTGCATTTAATATAAGCTGGGTGCCAGGATTACCGGTCAGGTTGTTTTCTGCTTACATTTTTTTAACCCATATATCCTTATAATGTATGTTTTATGCTATTTCAAGAACATAGCGACCACCCTCAACTCAGGGCCATTCTCATATAGGGGGCCAAAACCACCTTTTTTGCACTACGTTTAACTCTGCATCACATAAAACTACAGTAAGCCTTATATGGGCGGTAAAAAACATTCAGAATTTCATGAAATTTTGCAGGGACTATAGCAATATATGGAGAAACATACATAAAGAGCAAAAATTACAATAGTTTAATATATATTTTAAAAGTAATACAAAATGTACACAGGCAAACCTAAAAAATCTTGATTTTAACATATTTCTCTTTGCAAACGAAGTCCTCTCAGGAAAAAATAACTAATCTTTCATTAAATATGCAATATAAATACTTCCTTGTTATATATGCTTTTATTTGAGCTTGAGAAGACATTTCCTTTAAACAACGTTTACGTTATACTGAAATAAATACCAAAAGTTCTTTATTCGTATCAAATTGATAAATTCAATTAATTAAGTAATGGTTCTTTCTCCTGATAATTTCCAAAGTTATAGTGAAGGACAAAGTGTCTCTAAATCTTTATAGAGAATTCAAAGATATTTGTTTATATGTAGTTAGAAGTTAATATTAATTATTTTGTTATTTGTCTGTTCATTTATTTATTGATGTGTTTGTTTTGCAAAGGTGACAAGGTAATAAAGGTTTCAGGTAATAGACATAGCTTGAATAAGTTCCACTTAGATGGGTATGAAAACATTGAAGAAAAGGAAATTGAACTAATTGATGAAAATTTACCATGCAAGGGAGGTCCAGTTTTATGAGTGCTGACCCAAGCAGCATTTAGTGAGACGAATACTTCAACAGCATTACACCATCACAGAAACTGAGGAAGCACCAGACATGTAAGGAGGAAGCATTTTTCAATGCGTACAATTTTATAAAGTTATTCTCAAGGGTCAGGTTCTAAAACACTGTCATCTTAGATATGTGTGTAATGAGAATCTATATAACAAGAACAATATTGTAAGAGCTTGTGAAATAACTAGTCAATCTCACGTTCAAGATTGAACATTGTTCTGACCTGAAGGAAAGCATCAACTTCCCACCACCCTGATATAAGGCCACAGAGATATTTTGAAAATCTTTAGAGTCACTGAAAACAATTGTTCTTTCTGCTTATGATATGGGAGATAATGATTGGATCAGAGAAGTTAGTCTTGAGCTTCACACTAGATTACTCAATGCCTGCAAAGAACCCAATACACTTCTATGGCCCACCAAATTAATGACATTCCTTATCCACTAGAGGAAATTCCTGCTTATGTTGCATGCCTCAGACATGTCAATTCATGTCTCGGGTTTGGCCAGTTTTATCACCACGCTCACCAGTACTGATTGGTGATAGTGGGAGATTCTGGTCTAATCGCTCACAGCAGACAACATAGTATGGGTGGCCGTGACTAGTACAGCTTTGCTGATCATGACCATTCACAAACCCTTTCACGACCTTAAGGTATCCCCACTCAGAGGGGATATGATATACATATATATATATATATATATATATATATATATATATATATATATATATATATATATATATATATATATATATATATAGAGAGAGAGAGAGAGAGAGAGAGAGAGAGAGAGAGAGAGAGAGAGAGAGAGAGAGAGAGAGAGAGAGATAGATATATAATATAATATAATTACAATATTTTTAGGATTTTTTAATGTGGGAGCAGGTGAGCTACTCTGCGCTAGCGGGAACGGGGGAGCCGTGCTGTGGTAATGGGAACGGGAAGCCATGCCGTGCCACCAGGAACCAGGGAGACGCACCGTGCCACCAGGAACAGGAAAGATGTGCCGTGCTAGCAGGAATGAGGAAGCCACGCTGTGCCAGTGGGAATAGGGGAGCCGTGCCATGCCAGCGGGAACGGGGGATCTGTCCAAGTGGGAACGAAGGAGCCGTGCCGTGCCAGCGGGACTGGGTGAGCTGTGCTGTGCCAGCGGGAATGGGGTGCCGCCCTATGCCAGCAGGAACGGGCTAGGTGTCATGTGCCAGTGGGAATGGGGGATCCATACCATGCCAGGGAAATAGGCGAGCCACCCAAGGGCAGCGTGAATGGGAGAGCCATCCGTGTCAGTGGGAACGGTAGAGCCGCACTGTGCCAGCATGACTGGGGGAGTTGCCCAGTACCAGAGGGAACTGGGGAGTCGTCGCATGGCAGCGGGATCCGGGGAACCATCCTTTCCCAGCGGGAACAGTGGAGTCGTCCCCTGCCGGTGGGAGTGGGGTAGCCGCTCCATCCCAGCGGGACCGGGGAAGCCGCCCCGTGACAACGGGAACAGAGGGCTGGGGAGGGGGGGGGGGGCGCTAGACCAGCGGTAGGGGGTGACCAAGCCAGCCCAGCTGGAGAGGGGTAGGTGCCATCAAGCGGGAGATGGGGGAATGTCACTGGCCCAGCAGGAAGGGGAGAGCCCAGCCAGGTTAGCGGGAAGCGGGAAGCCCCACTGTCGCAACAATATAGAGTTCTTGTATTGAGCTTATTTCTAATTTAGTACACATTAATGCCTTTGAAAATCTATGACAGGCTCCAAGATCCGAAATAGGCTTCTAAACTCTCCCAACTTCTGGTTCGACTTGAAGTTGTCTTTCGTCATCAGTAGAAAAGTTGAATTCCTCCCTGTCAGAGCTCTGAAGGGTCAATAGTCTCTCTGTGAGGAGATATATGGAACACTGGTACATTCCCAAATCGGCTGCAAATTGTCATTCGTCTTCGAACAGAAATGTTAGAAAAGGTAAAAATATTGTTTTGATCGTTTTATTGAATAACCCAAATTTGCAAGGTTTTATCACCGACTTGCCTCTGAGACCATTAAAAAGGAAACGATTTTGTGTATGCAGAAAATGCTTTGGTAAAAATATTAGAGAAGTGCTGAGTGTGCGACTTTGAAAGAAAACCAATATACCTCGTCAAGAAGGGATCAACGACAAGTGGAGTCAGAAAGGCAGTCTGAAAAAGCAAAATAAGAATCTTGAAAAACAATTATTGATCTTTTTGAAAGGATTCAGACAGAAAATACAAGAAGAAGAGGAGAGATAAAGGAGAATGGGAGAGAAGAAAGAAAGAATTAAAAAAGGAGAACTAACTACAAGTCGGGGATTCAAAATGAGAAAGTGAAGTCCATATTGTTGAGGATCCAAAAATGAATTGTGCAGAATAAGGTGGAAACTGCGCAAAAGTAGAGAATATGGAATGATCAGAAAAAGATCTAAAATTCTTCAATCTGACGTAATTTAATCTTTTTTTATCTTCTCTCTAAAAGGAAGGATTTTTAAGGAGAAGCCTTCCCCAATAGGACGTCTTCTTGTTAGGACTCTCCTATAAGAAAAAAAATGATCCTTACCCTACGAAGGAATGGCTTGTGATCGGAGATGACTGTTTTACGCGTCCCGGATTTGAGCTTTGGGCTACAGCTTCGGTCATCATTTGTTGTCATCCTCATCATCATCTGTCCCTCAGTCTTCGTGGTATCCAACACGAGCAGCTGCTTTGAAAAGATACAACCAATGCTCTGTTCCCTTTGAAGGTTGCTAACATAAGAGCCCCTGGTCTGCCTTGTATATACACAGTTAAATCTAAATCATCAACACCAGGAGAGGCATTTAGAGAAATAAGATATCTATTACAGTAGTTATAAAAAAGATATTTTAATTCCAAGGGGATCTCTGGTTCAATTAAATTCCGTCGTCATGAAACTTCTTCAAGATGTTCGTCAAAGGAAAGTTGACCAAGAAGTGCTCCTGTAGGAAAGCAAGGAATGATTCGGTCAATTAAACAATCGACAAAAAGACACAGGAAATTGAAGGCATAAATGAAAGTTTAGCCACGAAGAGGAGAGGAGACGATTAGGAGAATATTAATTAACAAAGATTCTCATAGACTATAAAAGGTTCAATTAAAGGCAGGCCCGAGATTAAACAATGTTCTAATCTCAGTTGATATTTGAATGGGGGTACCTACACATGCGCATATACAGTATATATATATATATATATATATATATATATATATATATATATATATATATATATATATATATATATATATATATATATATATATATATCGTGTGCGGAGAATTCTCAGGCCGACAATTTCCATACGGAGTACTTCTATGCGGAAAACTGCCAATTGCCAGGCGGACATTGTCATCCAGAAAGTTGCCATTGGTTCAAAAAATATAACAGATAAAAAGAAGAAAATAGTTGAATTATAGGTACGGTAAGTGGAATTGTTTTCTGACAGTTTCTTTCAGAATTACTGTTTACTTATATTTCTATTATGATTTAGTTACATAATTTAGTTATTTGTTCTAAAACATAATACATAATATGAAAAAAAGTAAAGACAAAATATCACAATTGATGTAGAAAACTTATCTTTCGATAATATTACATTTAGTTCCGAAAATATATTGGTAATAAGACATGTTTTAATCCTGTTATATAACTAAAGAAAATATGTAAGTCATAAGCAGTGGTATACAGAAAGGTAACTGTCAAACGGTGACAAATGGCTGGCAACAAACGATCTTGTAGATGTATTATTAGAGTCAACATCTTTTAGCTTTACAATATCACTCTTGACATCTATACTTTTAAGTGCTTCATGATTACGTTCGTTGATAATTTTATCAACTCGTAGGTTTCAGCTTTTGACACCCATACTAGGTTGGTTTGCTGTGAGCAATCAGAAAAAAGTCTCCCATCAATACCAATTTGTAGTGGCCAGCGTGGTGAAGAAAACTGGCAAGCCTCTGACATGAATAAGTACATGTCTGGGGCCTTTGTTTGTTCTGCAGTGGACTATAAACGGCTGCATTTGTTGTTGCTGCAGACCATCAACTATAATATCTGTGCAGCTCACCTTTGATGATGAAATCCATTGCTAAGGGCTGTAGAAAATGAAGAAAAAAATTAACTAACGGAGTCCGGAAGTGTTAAATACAATCCATGCCAGCCGCAAAATACTAAGCATTGCCCGAGCTCACGAACAACCATTTTGCCTAAAGCGCCTAACAGAATATTAACAAAACGAAGAATTTTGTATGATAACACTTACTGTGACTCAAGTAAGATTTTTATACAAGGATTCTGCTTAGGAACAGTTATTTAAACTACACGTGATATACTTTGGGTAAAAAACTTATTCACGTTTGAGAGGTCACACCCATGAGAGGAGAGAGAGAGATTGCAAACTTTGACTCTTTCAAAGGAATAGGCTGGGTCTCTTCTGCAGCTTAAGCATTCCTGGGGCTAATATATATGGATTTGGTTATCCCAGAACCTTCCAGTTTGGCCTACTGGCAGCGTGGGGGCATGGCTCTAGTTGGGTAGGGTTGCCAACGTAGTAAATTGAAAAAGGGATACTAGCCTTACTTGCGAGGCAACTCCTCTTTTAGCTAACTCCGACCACCAATCGTCGTAACTTTAAAAAAAAAGAGTAAATCTCATTCGAGAATTTTCATGTACATTCTAACTACACTGAAACAGAAACATGACGTAATCCCTCGTGTTATTACCTCATGTGTGTGATACAACATACCTAAACAAGATTACATAAGACCGGAACAAATTACTTGAATGAAAAAGTTGATTCTTGAAAATAACGTAAATTTACATATACTGAATAAGATAAAAAATACAATTAAATGAATGACGAAAGTCTTATGTAACTAACCTACATTGCTTGAACTTAATTGAGTGGAACTCACCTTACAAGCTTCCTATACATCTCTTAATTACACAAATAAAATACATGAATAAGATATTTACTGATATCCTAAACCAGCTTCGTAAATATATATATATATATATATATATATATATATATATATATATATATATATATATATATATATATATACAGTGGAACCTCTACATACGAATGTCCTAACATACGAATTTTCCAACATCCGAAGTAAAATTCGACCAAATTTCTGTCTCGACACCCGAAGTGTTGCTCCAACATACTAAGTAAACATTACGCGTACGCGTGGAGTTTTCTCGAAAGCGTCCAGCATCGTTTGTTGTTGACGCCACTAGACGGCAGCACAACGGAGGGACGCCAATCGAGCGTCACCTTGATCAGTCCTCTCATCTTGTGTGCATCGTGTGGTTGTTCTCTATTCGCTCAGTTTTAACAGTGTTTTTTATCTTCCTTTTTCACGTGTTGTTTTCTGTGTTCCGTAATCATGGGTCCTAAAAAGCTTAGTTTCGGTTCAGGAAGTAGTAGTAGTGGTGAGAAAAGGAGGAAGTCTATGCTTTCATTAGAATTAAAGGAAGAAATAATAGAAAAGTATGAGCGAGGTGTACGTGTTAGCGATCTGGCTAAACAAAATGGCCGGAATATGTCTATGATCTCACCGATCATAAAACAGAAGGCAGCCATTAAATCAGTGAAACCTTTGGAGGGGATCACGATTATTTCCAAATGTTTTAGCCCTACCCTTGAAGAGATGGAACGACTTTTGGATCAAAGACAAGGAGATTGTTGGCGATACGATCACGGAAACGATCATTTGTGAGAAGGCCAGCGCTATCTACAGTGACTTGAAGGTGGCGCGCTCTCTAGGTGACGGGTGGGGGGGGGGGAGAGTTCAGCCGATCCTACGACTGAGGAATTCAAGGCATCTCGAGGTTGGTTCGAGAAATTTAGGAAACAGACCGGGATTCATTCAGTTGTTCGTCATGGAGAAGCTTCGAATTCGGACACCAAGGCTGCTAAAGACTTTGTTGAAAAGTTCGAAAGCATCGTGGCGGAGGAAGGTTACGTAGAGCAGCAGGTGTTCAACTGTGATGAAACTGGTCTGTTTTGGAAAAAGATGCCTAGTTGAACGTACATTACCGCCGAAGAGAAGAAAATGCCTGGACATAAGCCAATGAAGGATCGGTTGACTCTTGCACTTTGTGGCAATGCCAGCGGGAACTGCAAAATAAAGCCGTTATTGGTTTACCATTCCGAAAACCCTAGGGCATTTAAAGCACATAGAATTGATAAAGACCTGCTATAAGTTCTATGGCGTTCTAATTCTAAGGCTTGGGTTACTAGACATATCTTTGTGGAATGGGTAAACGTAGTTTTCGGCTCTGCTGTCAAGAAGTATCTTCAGGAGAGGAATTTACCTTTGAAGTGCTTGCTTTGTTTGGACAATGCACCCGCTCAACCACCCGGACTCGAAGATGATATCATCGACAAATACAAATTCATCAAGGTGTTGTATCTTCCACCAAATACCATCCCTATCCTCCAGCCCATGGACCAGCAAGTCATTGTTTGGACAATGCACCCGCTCAACCACCCGGACTCGAAGATGATATCATCGACGAATACAAATTCATCAAGGTGTTGTATCTTCCACCGAATACCACCCCTATCCTCCAGCCCATGGACCAGCAAGTCATCTCTAATTTTAAGAAGCTGTACACCAAGCACTTATTTGAGCAGTGCTTTAATGTCACGCAAAGCACCAACTTAACTTTGCGTGAATTTTGGAGGAGCCACTTTAATATCGTGCACTGCTTAAAGATCATTGCTCAGGCTTAGGAGGGAGTAACTCGTTGGACCCTGAATTCCGCTTGGAAGAAGCTTTGGCCTGATGCTCTTGCTCCCAGAGATTTCGAAGGTTTTGGCCCCGAGAATGAACCTGCGGTTGCCGCCAAGGAAGACGTCGAAGATATTGTATCCCTTGGCAAGTCCATGGGTCTGGAGGTGGATGAAGATGACATCACCGAACTCGTCGATGAGCATCATGAAGAGCTCACCACTGAGGAACTCAAGGAGCTGCAAGCCATGCAGCATGATGAGTTCCAAGCTCAGTTGAGTGAGTCGGAGGAGATCGAGGAGGTAGGCCAAATCTTAGGTACGGCGCAAATAAAACAGATGTTAGCATATCATTAACACGTGGCTGATTTCATCGACAAGCATCACCCACAGAAACTTCAGGTTTGCCGTGTTGTTGCGCAGTATGATGATGTTTGCTTAACGCATTTTAGAAAAATCCTCAAAAGCCGTACCAAGCAACTTTCACTCGATAATTTCTTTAAAAAATCTTTAAAACGGTCTAGTGATCATGATGAAAAGAAAGTGAAGCAAAGAAAAGGAAGACCAAATCGAGTGAAAGTGATGAAAATTAAAAATAAGAAAAGAGAAAATGTAAAAAAAAATATAAAATTATAAAAATGAAAAAAAAAAATAAGCTAAGTTAAAGTTCACGTAGTAGTGTAATTTAATGTAAGTTATCGTACACGTTATCGTACAAAGTCACCATCCCTACCTCCTCGCTGATCTTCCGTCTCCTCATGCCTAGCAGTCCCTACACCTGCGCTGGCTGGTCGCTAAGGTAAAGTGTTACATTAAAACCGCTATTTTATTGATTATTACATTATTATTATTCTTTTTTTTGGTTTGTATGTATTTATTATATTGTATTAATGTAATGTGTAATTATTTGTAGCCATTTATTAAGGACTTATTATGGTTTTTTAGGCTGAGGAATGAATTAAATAAATTACCATGTATTCTTATGGGAATATTTTCTCCAACATACGATCGTTTTAACATACGAAGTAGTTTCTGGAACGAATTAAGATCGTATGTAGAGTTATCACTGTATATATATATATATATATATATATATATATATATATATATATATATATATATATATATATATATATATATATGCTGTCTATTGTTTTCTTAACTTTTCTAATTCAACAATTTCTATACTAAATTGATTAATGAGGGAACAAAACATTAAAGGGGATTTTATATAATTACGTTTTGATATAGCTGACCATAACAGACAGTAAGTAGAGTGTAAAGAAACTCGATCTTCCTAATTCCAGTTTTCCTGAGGTAAAACTAACTAGTTTAGCTTTTCGATCCTAGGAAATTAAGACACTCCTTATGGATGTTGATGCTTATGGAGTTGTAGACTCAAATGGTATTTTTCCTTCGTTTTTTATAAAGACAACT
>NC_090739.1:49052275-49057275 GCF_036898095.1 Palaemon carinicauda
CCCACCAGATAAATCGATCCGGCACTAATCGTCACAGGAACCAGCATTTCACTGATTGAAAAAAGATATTCCTCAAACCCACTACAGTCAGCGGCATCCATCATCTTTGACACGCCAGGAAGAAATAAACTATGCATAAGCCATACAACGATTGTCAACTTGAAGGTGGGATCTGTGAAGTTTACACATGATATTTTTGTCTTGCCCATCTTAGGAATTCCAGGAATCGAGGCTATATTAGGAATTGATTTTACAAGTAGTAATCAATTATGCTTTTTTGGGGAAAAAGATACAATAACAGTAAAAGCAAGAGGGTGCATTTTGCCGATAGAAAGTCATGAGAGAGTAAGCACTTGTTCGGGCATGGAGAGACGATTAAGTAAGGTAACTGCTGCACCTGAAAGAGGAGAAGTGTAGCCTCCCCAGACACTTACGAGTATATCAGTTACCCCGTGTCAGTCTCTTCCGGAAGGAATCAAGGTCGTTGTTGTTATGTATTATTGTAATAATGTACTATATTATTTCAAGTGTTACAGGTATTGCGCAACATTGCATCATACTGCATGAATAAAACATGTTATGCTTTGTACATAAGTGTAATGATTTGTTTTGGTATTAGGATTCAAACATTTGTTGATTACCTCAAAGATAGGGTGTAATTCTTTATAGTTTTGTACTGGAGTAGGATTTAAGTCTTTTCAGAGCGATGCTCTTTTGTTTAGTAATGTTTTGGTTTGGTCAGATTGTGTTACTTGTGTATGACGCTCCACACACACTTAGGAGTCAGCTGTCATAGAGCAATGTAGTCACAAGAGTTATTAAAGTGTATTTTAAGAATACCAACGTATCATTAAATCCCACCAAGAAAAATTGACGACCAAAGATGGGATCAGCTGGGAAATAATTACTAACAATTCTTCATCTATGTTCCAGGTAATTATGGTTAATAGAAACATCCTATCAACACATTAATTGGCGACGAAGATGGGATCAGCTGGGAAATAATTACTAACAATTCTTCATCTATGTTCCAGGTAATTATTATGGTTAATAGAAACATCCTATCAACACATTAATTGGCGACGCCCAGAAGGACGAACACACGCAGAAGAAACATTGGTCCTTATGTTGATGGATGGCCAGCACAAGAGAAGGACCTATTGCACATCGATGGACAAGATGAAAAAAGCCCAATGAAAATTGTACGAGCAGCAGAACAGGAATTTCACCAAACAAACAAAATAAGAAAGGGTGAAATTTAAAGTTGGGTAGGATACAAAAAAGGTAGGATACAAAGTGACTGCAGAACAGTAACCTATTGTAGGTAGTAAGGTAAGAATCAAAATGCCTTTTGAAATTGAACATCCCGAACGGTTTAGCATCACAGCTGAGCCCAACACGATGGCAACAGTGGTGTGAGGAATTTAAGATTTATTTAGAAGCATTAGGGAATATGAAGGATGCCCAAAAAAAGGCATTATTACTTCATACAGCAGGTAGGGAGGTTCGGGAAGTGTTTAAGACTTTGCAGCCTACAGATGACACAAGTAAAGCTGCAATTAAAGCTCTTACCACATATTTTGCTCCTCAGGTCAATAAATTTTTTGAAAGATATCAGTTTTCAGCGCAGAAAGAAAATGAAAGTTTAGATGCATATGTGACTAGACTAAAGAATTTAGCTGTTTCATGTGAATTTCTAGAGTTAGAAAATGTTATCATAGATCAAGTGATTGCACATTGCACATCACAAGAGCTAAGAAAGAAATTATTGCAAGATAAAGATTTAACATTAGAAAAGGTATTGATAACAGGCAGAGCTTTAGAAACATCAAATAGGCAAAGTAACATAATAGGTAGTTCTACAAGCAATAGAATGGAAAATTCTAAAATTAATACAGTAGGTTCTAAGTGGAAAACCAATTAGAATCAGAGAAGGAATATGTCAAAGCCTAGTCATAGAAAAGTGCCTAACACGAATGTTCATAAATATCAGAATCAGGCTTATACACAGAAACAACAGGGAAAACCCAAGTGTTATAGGTGTGGTAAAACTGATCATCTTGCATACGAAGCAAAGAAATGCCCTGCTACTGGACAAACATGACAGAATTGCAGAAAGATGGGTCATTTTGCAACTGCTTGTAGATTCCCTAAACAGTACGCAAAGAAAATAAATGCTACAGTTGATACTATTGGTCAAGAGAATAATGCGGAAAATGTTCATGATAATCAGGTTAGGTCAGAAAATGATTTTGCGTTTCGCATTAATTCTGTCAACAAAGGTGCAAAGAAACATATCATGGTAGAAGTAATCATAAATGGTAAACCAATTTTGATGCAAGTTAACACAGCAGCCGATGTATCAATTATGTCTGAGAAAACGGCTAGAAGCATTCCTAATTTGTTATTAGAAGGTACAAATAGTGTTTTGAAAGGTTATAATGGTTTTGATATTCAGGCAATAGGTGCTTCGAACGTAGAAGTACAGTACAAAGAACAGAAATTAGAGAGAATGCCATTAACAGTAGTAAAAGGTAATGGACAAACTTTGCTAGGTTTAGATTGGCTACAATATTTGAAGTTAGATTGGCCTAGTATTTTGAAGGTTACAGGTAGACAAGATGAACACAAAAATGAAATATCTATGGATAATATCATATCAGAGTTTCAAGACGTATTTGAAGATAAAGTAGGTACAATAAAGAACGCAAAGGCAATTTTAGTTTTGAAACCTGACAGTTCTCCTAGATTTTATGCTCTGAGACCAGTACTGTATGCATTGAAAAGTGCAGTTGAAACAGAAATCAGGAGATTAGAAAATGAAGGTTCATGGGAAAAGGTTACATATTCAGATTGGGCTACACCATTAGTTCCTACTGTGAAGGAAAGTGGACAGGTTAGGTTATGTGGAGATTACAAAGTAACGTTAAATCCACAACTGCCAGTAGCTCAACATCCCTTACCAAATCCGAAAGACATGTTTGCAACTATGTCAGGATGCAGTGTTTTTTCTAAATTAGATTTAAGACAAGCATTTCAACAGCTTCCCATGGATAAAACTTCATAAGAATTATGTACAGTAAATACATCCTTAGGTTTGTTTAGACCAAAGAGATTACCTTATGGAGTTGCAAGTAGTCCAGCTATATGGCAACAAACTATGGATAAGATTTTTTCAGGAATGCAAGGAGTATTCATTTTCATAGATGATATTTTAATTGCTGGTAAAGACACAAGAGAACATAGAAAAAGATTGCGAACAGTTCTGAAGAAGTTGAAGGAACATAATATTAGAGTAAATAAGAGCAAATGTATTTTAGAAGTTGATTCAGTGGAATACTTAGGTTTTGTAATAAATGGCAAGGGTATTCACAAAACTAAAGAGAAAATTAAAGCTGTACAATCAACAAAAGTGCCAGAAAATGTTAAGGAATTACAATAATTTCTAGATTTAGTAACATTTTATGGGAATTTCATTCAGAATTTGTCTACAATTGCACATCCATTGTATAATCTGTTGAATAAGGGGGTAGAATGGAAGTGGACAAAAGAGTGTCAGGAATCTTTTGAAAGAATCAAACAGGAAATAACATCACCTACATTCTTAGTACATTATCAAATGGATTTACCAGTTAAATTAGTATGTGATGCATCAAACATAGGTTTAAGTGCAGTATTATCTCATGTAATGCCAGATGGAACAGAAAAACCAATTCCATTCACTTCTAGAGTATTGAACAAGGCAGAAAGGAATTACTCTCAAATAGAAAAGGAAGGTTTAGCATTAGTTTATGGAGTTAAAAAATTCCATATGTATCTTTATGGTAGGAAAAAGTTCACACTTGTTACAGATCATAAACCTTTATTAGCAATATTGGGTCCAAAAGCAAGTTTACCTACGTTGGTAGCTGCAAGACTACAACGTTGGGCAATTACGTTAGCAGCGTACCACTATGATATAGAATACCGTCCAACATCAAACATGGGTAATGCAGATGCTTTATCCAGATTACCCGTAGACAAAGCTCCAGAAGAGTATGATGACAGTGTTCTGTTAATTTCTGTATATGATGTACCCATAACTGCAAAAGATGTAACACACAGTACCAAGAGAGACCCAGTACTTAGTAAGGTTTTGGAGAGTTTAATGAAAGGTAGGGACTTATGTGGAAAAGAGGAAAATTGTAAACCGTATAAGGATATATGGTATGAACTGAGTGTAACCCAAGGAATAGTGATGAGAGGTTCATGGGTAGTTATTCCTAATTCACTGAGAAATAAGGTTTTGTCTGAAATACATGCTGCTCACCAAGGTATTGTAAGATCAAAGTCAGTTGCCAGAACTTATGTATGGTGGCCAGGTGTAGATAAAGATGTGGAATCTTATATAAAGAATTGTATGAATTATGTTATGCCACAGAACAATCCTCAATTTGCTAGAATGCACCCGTGGGAGTTACCCAGGTATCCATGGTAAAGAGTGCATATAGATTTTGCAGGTCCTTTTTTAAATTACTTGTTTTTATAGTAGTAAATGCTTACAGTAAGTGGCCAGAAATTATCCCAATGAAGACAACAACGTCTTACGCCAAAATAAAAGAGTTAATGCAAATATTTTCTACACATGGTATTCCAGAAAGAATTGTTACAGATAATGGTCCACAATTTACCTCACAAGAGTTTAAAGAATTTTGTAATGTCAATGGTATAAAGCATACATTTTCAGCAACATATCATCCATCTACTAATGGAGAAGCTGAAAGATTTGTCCAAACGTTTAAACACAATATGAAGTGTAGAAAAGCAAATACAGGTAATATATTTTTGCATATATCAAAGTTTTTATTGTCTTATAGAACAACGCCGCACAGCACAACAGGCGTGCACCCTCAAATTTGTTGATGGGGAGGAGGATAAGGTGTAAGTTAGATTTGTTGTATCCAAGTTTGCAAAGTGATTTAGAAGATAAAGGGTATAAACAAGTAGTAAAGCTTCCTAAT
>NC_090739.1:49062275-49079775 GCF_036898095.1 Palaemon carinicauda
AAGGGAGTTTATATATACAATAATCCTACCTATTCTGGCTTGCTAAAAATTAATTGTTTAAATGATTAATTAGCAATGGGCTGGTGCGATGGGCATACATCTTAAAATTAACAAACCTTAATTGGTATTGAGAAATAAAAGATGCATTTATTCAGCAGTATTGAAAATTATATTGAGATCAGTTTAGGAATTTAATCTTGACCCACGTAGTTTAAGGAAAGAACCAACATACGCTGGGTTAAGGCCCTTTGCGCTGTGCGTATCTACACTGTGACGTCACGAGCATGGCATACACTACTGTCAACACGTTTATTTGATTTAGTTTAGAATAGTCCTCCCAATGTTTCCTTAAAGAAAACTTGATGTAGGAGAGAACGTTTAGGGGTAGCTAAACTATTAGTAGAAGAGAGTTAAAAATACGATTGAAAGAAGAATGAAGAAAATTCTTCACAATATATATATATATATATATATATATATATATATATATATATATACATATATGTATATATGTATATATATATATATATATATATATATATATATATATATATATGTGTGTGTGTGTGTGTGTGTGTGTGTGTGTGTGTGTATGTGTGTTCGTAGTTCGAATTCCAAGTAAGTAAAGTGCATGTTCAATTTACAGATATTGTTCCTGTATATTATACCATACAAATTAACACTCGATAAAATATTCTCTACTTCCAGTTATTATAAAAATTAACAAGACGTTGAATTTCTTCTGTTCATAAGTAAAACAGTTCTTTTTCAATTATATTTAATTTTTCAGTCTACATAAGATAAATATAATCTTAATAGAAAGTTCCAGAAACTGATTATATCAGAATATTTTTTATTGCTCCTGTGGGTACCATGCCTATAACAATTAAAGAACGCACTGCCTATCCCAACAGCATGATCAGTACTGGACAGAAGACACGTTCATAATCAAGCAAAGTGAAGCTGAATGAACAATATTAGATTATATGGTTAATGCTCTAAATGTTTGTAATTTTATACCTCAAAAATCAAACACAGACATATCAATTATTTTATTCCAGACATGTACACACATGTGCACACACTCACATCCATATGCATGGTATGATACAAATTGAAATGCCGATTACCTAAGAGATCTACTAGTACAGTCACCCAAGCGGCCAAATATGATATAGTAATTGGCTAGTGATATAGCTAAGCCTCAGGTACGGTACAGTAGGGAATTTGGCCAATTTTTCTGTACCTGAATCGTACCGTACCGTACTTTGGCAAGATTTCCGTACTGTAATTCTATACCGTATGTTTAGACTGAATATCTATCGTACCTTTGGAGAATATTATTTTATTTATTTGTTTAGTGGGAACTTGTTGTTCCGGGAAAGTCTCCCTACGTCAAGGACAAGATCAGCAATGGAGGAAAAGGAGCACTATCACTCAAGGCACAAACACCCTGTTAACAACTTTGATGACGTAGTTCACGAAAAAACCTGTAATCTGTCCAGAGGCCTGAAAACTCCAAATATGAAATAGAAGTAATTTGATGGCTTTTTCTAGCTTTGACATGTCTAAGGTCATCTACACTCTTAGGCTCTGTTCTGGCTCCGTCCCAGGGACCCAAGTAAGATGCTGGACAGGAATCTTACGTTAAGTAATTATTGAGACAATGGCAATGGGTGGGAGCAGTGATGTAGTGTAAAGTAAAAATAAAAGATATGGATCTTTACCTTAGAAGCAGATAGATTCAATGCTAAGTAACTCAATGACACACTTATTATTTATTTAGGCATACTCCTTTCAAAATATCGGGTATACTGTCCTGAGATTAAATAATCATAATAGACATAATCAAATAAATGAAGGAGTAAAAATACGACGAGGTTTAATTAACATAATCCTGCTTTATTACACAAATTTACATGGAACGAAACGGACATCTTAACATCAAACAAAAAAAAATGTAATAAAAGAAATGCAAAATAATAAGAAATATGGTTGCTTAGACTCGTGGTCTCTCACAATTAATGATTGAAATGGGATCGGACATGCGGCCCTGTGACCCCGAGACTGTGCTAGTCTCGAAAGCAAAAATAATATGCAGACTGTACACAATCCCACCGCACACAACCTGAAATATATAACAGCCAGCGAAACATAAATTGAGTAAAAATTAGTCTAAGCTAGAAATGGGGGAAAAGTGGCCACGTATATTACGTGCACTCATCATTTGGAAGCCACCCCTTCTCCTCAAATGGCTGTTGATTGAATTGCCGTTGACCGAATAGTTTACACAGTTTGCACCCTTGACTGGCCCACCTCTGGAATCCTCACTTTTTGTAAATAGGGTTTACCAGGCTCGTCTTCTTCCGTTTGGTGGGAGGCGAGTTTGGGGTGGGGTTGAGCCAGATAGTACACAGATTAACTGACCAGGTCGGTCAGCCGGTCTCTACAGCTGCTCGTGCACGAATGGGACCAAGCTTCGGTCGCGTGGGTTCACCTGTCTTCACCTTCCAAAACAGGTGATGGTCATGGTGCATAGGATAACGGAATTGAGGTGCCATATCGGGACTTTAGGGCAGGACAATGCATTGTTGTAAAGATTGAGAAGGAGGCAGGATTTTTGTACAGAATACTTAGAGAAATATTGCGTTTCAAAAGGGAATATACATATACAACAATCCTACCTATTCTGGCTTGTTAAAAATTGATAACTGAAATAAGAAAGTAACAATGGGCTGGTGCGATGGGCAAGCATCTTAAAATTAACAGACTTGAATTAGTACTGAGAGATAAAAGCTGCATTCAAGTCAGCAGTAATAAAATTAAGTTCAAAACCAGTTAAATAATTTATCTCGGCACACGTAGTTTGAGGAAAGAACCATTGTAACCCGGCTTAAGGCTTTTGCTGTGCGTGTCTACGATGTAACGTCACGATCATGGCGTACGCTAGTACCAACAAGTTTGGTTAGTTTAAAATAGTTCTCCCGATGTTTTGGTAAAGAAAACTTAGTGAGTATGAGAACAAAAGTTTAAGGGGTTGACTACAGTATTAGGAGAGAGCCAGATAAGAAAGGAAGAAGAAGGAAGAAAAATTCCTCACAGTACTGTACTGTACTGTAAGGCCAGCATTGGTTGTAACAGAGGGGCGAGGTTAATACAAATAACTTTATTAAACACGTCGAGTTTAATTTCCAGAACATGCGGGTAAGAAGGTTACAAAAATTTAAATGAAATAAAGCATGAGCTAGCATGCTGACACATATTGGATTATTATCAGGTCATGGAAAAGCGAGTGATATGATGAAAAGGAAAAACTGGTACAGTGTACGAGAGTGTATGAAACACGTGTGGTACAGTATGTACTCTACATGCCGCTAAGGGGGAAGATATCCTCGAGGGCGAGCCAGGAGTGAGAACAGGTGATCGCCCTTCGCACCTGTTAATCGAGACCTCTTGAAAGCAAATGAATTCTTCTTATGCTAATAATTCAATCTTACGTCTAAAATCAGAAAGGCAACACAGTAGTTTTCAGGCCTACGTTTCTTGAGGTGACATTTTGAAATTACAACACGAGGTCTAATTTCTTTGTAGCAGGTTAGTCTTATGCAAGTCATCTATTTAGAATACAAGAGGTCATCTTGTTGCTCTAGGGAAATTATATATAAAAATAAACATAACTGTCTGGCATACACAATAATTGAATATTCAAGAGAAGATTCAGGGTAGCAGACAATTAATTTCCCAGGGAATCAAACCTGAATTGGGGACAGTTATAAAATTCAAATACGCATGAATTAATAATGCTTAAATTATAACTAAAACTGGATGAAAGAATTTATCTCGAAATGCGGCGCTTAAGGAATCCAGTGTAAAGAATCATTTACCGTAACTTAATTATGCATAGGCTAAATAAAATTTAAGAGAATTCTTCACAGTACACAAGTAAACAAAGTTACCCAAAGACGAACTTATTTCGTCTATATACATTGTTGTTATAAAACCAAGCATCGCAAATACTTTAAGGAAGCACTAGCCTTTTAGTGTAGCATTATCGTAAACTCTTAAATACAGTGGACTATTATGATAAAAGTAGAACGCAAATATAAACAGTCTGATTCAAGCTGTACACAGTAACACAGCGTGTGTGATATTTCACACACACACACACAAACGGGAAAATGCAATCGTTGATTTTCAATAAACTTTTGCGATGCAATTTACTTTTAATACAACTTAAAGAGAAAACTATGAGAATTGTCGGAAAACCTGTTTTGCATGCAAATTGCGCGGAGATTAAATGCCCCAGTCGTTGAGATGGATCCGAATTTACTTTTGATTGTACAACAAGAAACTAATGAAAAAGCACAGAGAGAGAGAGAGAGAGAGAGAGAGAGAGAGAGAGAGAGAGAGAGAGAGAGAGAGAGAGAGAGAGAGAGAGAGAGACTGAAATTATAAATACAGTAGAAAGAATATCTTTTATTGTGAAACATCCATAAACAATGTCGGTAAATCTTGATAAATTATTACTGCAACAAGATTATTTTTTTTATAAAGTTCAAATGAGAAAAAAGGTATCCAACCCACAACCCACAAAAAGAAGAAGTAAAAAGAAGGGATTCCAGCTATAACAGTCTCCGTTGGTGATAATTCATGAGAGCAATCATGGTGTTTCTAAATGGATTTTTTTTTTTTTTTCGCTAGAAAATGTGCTAAGCCTTACACAGCTTTGCGCATATCAAAGTGACGAGTGGTTTTTAGTATAATAAGATTCTGATAAATATACATTTGTAAAATATACTTGTTTCCAGACACATTGATTTGCCTCTTTCTTTGAAACCTTTCATTTCAGTTTATGATGAGCGAATGTTAATCTAGTTTTTATTTTTTTTTCTATTTTCATATCCTGTGTTGACAAACGGTCATATGATTAAAAGAATACAATTTTCAGAATTCATTAGTAGCTACCAAATATGCCCTATCAATCTATTTATTAACGTTCTCTCTCTCTCTCTCTCTCTCTCTCTCTCTCTCTCTCTCTCTCTCTCTCTCTCTCTCTCTCTCTCTCTTTGCTTTATATAAACGGAAAATTTCTAGATATAAAAAGCGTATTTTCACGAAAAAAAAAAATAATTTGCGGGAATAGAATGTATTTCATAAAATTTCCAATGACCAATTTCTTCAACGATGTTATTGTTAATTCTCTATTCCCACTGAAAGTATAATTACCTAAAATGTCCTTGTGTCTTGGATAAAATAGAACATTTTTGAATGTGTCATCATTGCACTTCCAATTGACTTGCAAAGTTTTTAATCATTAGAATATATAGTTTTTGAAACGATATTTTATTGTCTTGTCTACTTATTTATCTAACTGTCAGGAGACCTACGATAACCAAAACTAGAACTATTTCTTATTTTGTTACTCCCTTCTTCACTGATATCAGCTATGGTATGTGATTAATATTCAGAAATATAAAAGATAATAGGAATCTTCTGGATTCACATAATAGAAATAGCATTACTGTCGGTAAAGCTTTTTATTTGCACGTCCAACAATACATAGTTTATATAATCTTGTAAACTCTGAACGTGTAAGAAAAATAATCATCCGGTGATTGGCAAGGCCTTTTATTCAGGTCTAATATCTCTTCGAAGTACAATAGTGCAAACAAAAATAATTACAAATATATTATAATCTTAAATATTTTCTCAATATAAAAACAAGTAGCACTATTATAACTAAATAATGTTGTAGAAAAGATAAAAGAGTGTGGGACATATGTGACAAGAGCAAGGAAACATATTCTAATAAAAGAAAAAGCTAATGTGTACGCATTTGTTCATCAGATCAGTAACTCTATGTTTTATGAAATATTTTTTGCTCGTAAAGATGGAAAGATCAGGTATGTTTTACATGAATATCGTTTTGAGAAAATAGGTTTCATAGAGTCATTAGATATACATTATATTGTTTTTCACACGTTAAGGGAATAACTTATTATCGCATATTATTCTATCATTGTTTATGACATTTTATTATTACATAGCAGAAGTATATTTTGAATTTTAAACACAATAGCTAAGTTAATTTCATGAGCATAAATTCATCCTGTGATTATCAGCATCATTACACGCGTTTCTTTTGCCAAGTTACTCCCATGAGAGGCTCATAAAAATGTGAGTGGCCAAGTAAAGCTTATGTTAGCGATGATCATCTAAATTCGAATGGGAATCATAATTCAACTGGGAGTAATTGATTACCCATAGGATGTTTCTTTCCCTTAATTTGTAGATTGCAATGTCAGATTAAGACGGATTCATAGCAACAGTCATGAATGAAAACTAATAACGACCATTTTAGAAAAATGTGAGAAACTTGGGCACTTTAGCAGCGTAGCAGAATTTCCAAGTATTACCTTTGTATTTATATAGAATTTGGATCCCAAAATATTTAATCTAAAACCTTTATTCCAACAGAATATGAAGAATAATTAGTTTTTACGATAAACCTTTCTAGATTTTTCAGTTTCTCTATAAAGGTAAGTTCAATGTAAAATAGCAAAAGGTGTGGTTGAATCCAAATATCACTCATAAAAAATGCGAAACCCCTTTCCAGCAGAACTAGATATTATGGATGAATCATATCTAAGCTCACCAAAAGGTAAGACTGCTCGCTTGCAATGCAATCAGAACTTTTCTTTCCCTTCGTGGATAATTTTCAGCCAAGAATTTATTGATAGTGTTGTAGGAAAGGACCAATAGTTTTACTACGTGATAATTCTAATATGTTGTGAAAATACACTCTATTCAATAGACAAATAATCAGTGTAATGTTTTATTGTCTATATTTGATTATATAAGTGATCTTTATTGAGGTTGATGGAATGGATTTGTCTAGAAAAAAAATCTAAATACATAGAGCATAATTTTAACTAGCGATGTTTAAGTAAAGAAAACCAACAGTTGAATTACCACTTTTTGCTAACAATGTTCAAAGGAATAAAACACGAATGGGGTAATCATAAACCAAATTATTGTAAATAAAATCTTATTTCTATGGTTTTCAATATCGACTGTTAGAGGAAACCCACATTGTTAAATCATTATATATAGAAGCAAACCTTGGCTTGATCAAAATAATAAAAGTGAACAATCTTTATTAATTACAAAAATTTTGAGATGAAAAAGGATAAATCTGATTTGAGCTTCAGCAACAATAAAAGAATGTTTATGCAACACACTAAAGAAAGAATTTTTCTTTCAATAATTTCCTTAAAACCCTATGAAGGATCAACTTTTCTGTTTACATGAAAACATGATTGTAAAAATAACAATAAATTGTCTATAACGACTCATATTCAAAGAAAAATAGAAAATGCTCCAATGTTCAAGAATGTCAAAATTCCATTAGTATGTATCATGATAAGTTCCTTATCGAGTGTGAGCAAATAAATATTGCTCTATGTGATATAATACCTCTTTATCACTGACTTTCACCATGCTACTAATGAAGTACGATTTGTGAAGATAATACATCTGATCTGATTTCTGCATCTAAGCGTAAAAATATATAACAATTATTATGCATTAACGTAATTTTTTTAGTAATTTATGTCATACTTGTTACTGCACTTTTGTTTTATGTAAAATTAGTATAAAATTTTAGTTTAATGGCTTTAATTGGAATTTTTTTTTTGGTTTTTTTTTTTTGTTTTTGTTGAAGTGCTGCTTTAACCTCCTCCCCGCTCGTTTAAAGATTTATAAGTGTCTAGTTTAACGCTTGTTTCTTTTTGTTTTTCGAGTCCTTGGTGAGAAGAGACACCTGCGTTTACTTGTGAGGAACTCGATTGCTAAAGTGAACAGTTCGAGCTTAAGGTTTCCAGGACCCTACTTCAGCAGCTGGCTTGTGTGAGCTTTTAGGAGTATTGCGACACCAACGGTTGACGGCTTTTTGTAGGTGCATTTTTGCCACCTGCGGTATATTATATTGCCTATTTTTTCTCTTCTGCGGTCCGCAGCGCCGACGCTGGAATACCGGCTTTCAAGGTGGACCTAGGAGAGACTCCTCCGTTGATGCATCTTTACCATGGTCAGCTGCGGGAGCCTTGGAGCTCGTGGTGTTATGTAGTGAGGCAGTTGCCAGGTAGGAAAGATAATTTTCCTTTTTGGGGGGGGATTGGTACTCCATTTCCCTACCTATAGTAGCCGAGTCTGATTGGAGTCGGCTACTTTGTTTGGAGCTGTGGGTGTTTTTTTATCCAGCCCCAAAGAGAGTGAAATTTTTTTTTTTTTATTCTTTGTTTCTTGAATAATTATTTAACTATTAGTCTCTCCCTCTCGTTGAGATTGCGGTGATGAATATTTAAATATTAGACTCTCTCTCGTTGAGAGTGTGGTGTTTTCCGTTGGGGAATTTTTGTTAGTGTTTATTGGTTGAAATTAAGACATGTCTCAGTGTGTGCCTTTTTAGGCGTTCATGTTCATGTTGCTAGTTGTTAATTATTAATTGTTATTTGTTAAGTGTTAGTTATTAATGGTTAGGGGTTAATTCAAATTGTTAGGTAGTCACAAGGTTGACTGTGCTAAAAATTGTTGTTAATAAATATTGTTAAGTTTTCCCAAGTGTTTTCGTTTCCACTGAACAATTTTTATGCGTGATAATATGAAAATCCCTGACCTTGCTCTTATCGTGCAAGAACTTGCACCACGGCCCTACAAGGGTCGTAACATATTTGGCGACCGTGAAAGGACAGAGAACTCACGGTATCTGGTATTTTGGTCGGTGGAGTGGCACTAGGGTGGACTCTTCAATATTTATTTTTTTTTGTTTTACTATGGCCTTTCTCCCCTGAATTTTTTCTTTGTTTTACAAAATGGAGGGATTTGTTTTTGATCCAGTTGAGTTTTTCGGGTCAGCTGATTGCCTAAAGTATTTGCCCTTGCTAAGTAAGAAACTATTAGTTGAGTGTACTAAGTGGTTGGGTGTTCCGCAGAAGACATCGGACACCCAAGCAGAGATGTTGGTTTTAGTTAGGGATAAAATAAAACAGGAGTTAGCTAAATCTGAACATTCAGGGAGTGCGAGTGAGGTAATAGGTGATATTGAGGAGAGTTTGAGTGAGTGTTTCGAAGAGGACAAAGTAAGTATGAGGGCTGACCTAACTCTGTTAGAGGATCCTCCTGTCGTAGGTACCATTTACGACGGTCCAGCAAATTTTCCCCAGGGTCTGGATAATGTGTCCTCTAATCCGTTTTTGGTCCCCCTTGATTCTGTACCCTTCAAATCTCAGGCCCCTGATAATGCGTTGGGTGACTCCAAGGAGGAGAAGGAATTCAATCTTATTTGTAAGCGCATAGAGTTGCGAAAAATGTAGTTTGAGGAGAACGAGCTGGTAAGACGTCATGAGTTGGAGATGGTGAAATTAGATATAGAGATGGCTAGGTTGCAAGGTGCCAATTTGATAAGTTCTCCTAAAAATACCTACCAAAATTGGTTTAAAATAGGTGCTGCACTGAAATTGGCGCCGGTATTTGACGAAAAGGATGCCCCTGAGTTCTTCAAGACATTTGAGCGTGTGGCCTCCTGATTGCCTTGGCCAGCAGAAATGTGGACCGTGTTAATTCAGTGTAGGTTAGTGGGCAAGGCAATGCGGGTGTATATTGCCTTTGAGGAGGGAGTAGCTCTGGATTACCAGAAGGTAAAAGCTTTAATTTTAAAATCTTACGACTTGGTCACTGAGGCCTACCGCCTCCGGTTTCGCAACTATACGAAACACCCTGTGTAGTCTTTCATGGAGTTTTTGCGCGTCAACGAGGAACAGTTCGACAACTGGCTGAAAAGTTGTCAGATTGTCACTTTTGGTGCGTTACGTGAACTGTTGCTCCTTGAGGAATTTAAGAAGGCCTGTAGCAGGGAGTTGAGAGTTTACCTGGAGGAGGTAAAAAGTGTGAAATTGAGTAATACTGCTCAGTTAGCGGATGAGTTCGCATTGACTCACCGGTCAGGTAGCGGTAGTTTTAATTATAAGATTTTAAACAATCAAACATCTTGCTCCCCTGATAGTGGTAGGAGAGGGGAAACCTCCACATCGACTCCCCATATCCCAAGAATGGTAATATTAATTTAAATTTTTTTTAGGTGATAGAGTTGTGGGTAGAGTCCAAGGAGGTCCTCCTCCCCCTAAAATTTTTGCTAATAAAGACTTCCCAGGTGTGGGAAATAACAGGTATAATGGGAATAGAAGCTCAGGCCATATAGGAAGCTGTATTTGGTGCAACAAGCCCGGGCATTTCCAAAACCAGTGTAATGCTCGTAAGATGTACCTACAGCGCAATAATCAAAGTCCTGTAGCCTTGGTTAATGATAAGTCAGAGGTTAGTAGCGGTAGTCCTAGACAGACCTGTAGTAGATAGTAGTTTAGTAAGTAGTAGTAAGCCTAATGTTCCTAATCCCCAATCATGACTCAAGTACGACAAATATGTGTGGCCTGGAAAGTTAATTTTTGACACTCTTGTTGTCCATGTGAAGTTCTGCCAGGTCGTTAGTCCTTAAGAGGGCTTTAGATAGTTTTGAAAAATATACTGGAAATTTTCCGGATTTAGTTGTGTCCACTCCTTTGGTTAATGTCCGCATGTCTTTTCCAGGATATGATCGCGTCACTAAGTTGGCTATGGTGGATAGTCTACCTATTCCGGGTATTGATGGTATCCTGGGAAATGATATGCTGGATAGTGAAGAACGGGAGCAGTTCCCTATATTATCAGTAAATTCTAGTCCCGTGGCTGTAATGACTAGGTCCGCAGCAAAAGTTGCTAATTTACTTGATATGGAGAGCAATGATGACTTAATGTTAAGCAGAGTAGAGTTAGATGTTTTAAGGCCCGGGCTAGTAGAGAGTAGTTGTAATGATGTAGTTAATATAAACTTGATTGGGACAGAGCTGCTTTTAATAAAGCTCAAAAAGATGAATTTAATTTTGATTTGGGCGATGTTGAGGATCTGACTAAACATAGGTTTGGAGTAGTAAAGGGCTTATTATATAGGTTTAGTTGTCCCGCATCTGATATTTTGAATAAAACTGGCCGGGTGGAACAGATTGTAGTACCTTCTCAATTCAGAAATTCTGTTTTAGAGTTAGCTCATACTAATTTTTTTCAGGTCCTTTGGGTGTGTTAAAAACTTTTCATAGCCTGGCTAGGTATTTATAGTGGCCTGGAATTAAATTGAGTGTGAAGCAGTTTATCAGAGAGTGTGAGACTTGTCAGGTTATGGGTAAACCAAATCAGAGGATCCTTAAAGCCCCGTTGCATCCCATACCTGCTATAGGTGATCCATTTTCTTAATTAGTAATTAATGTGGTAGGTCCCTTACCAAAAACTAAAACAGGTTACGTATATTTACTAACTATCATGGATAGAGCCTCTCGCTTTCCTGAAGCTATACCTATGAGGCGTATTACTTTCAAGGTTCTTTTAAAAATGAATGAATTTCGTTTCCAGGTATGGTCTCCCTCGTGTAATTCAGACTGACTTTGGGACAAATTTCACGAATAAGGTATTTAGGGTTAAGTGTGCTGAACTGGCCATTTTGCCCTCTTTGATATCAGGAATCACCCTAACTCTTCCACTGGTGTAGCTCCTTTTGAGTTGGTATTGGGGCACAAGGTTCGTGGATCATTGGAAATTGTTTTTGAAATGCTCAAATCTAACCGGAAGGAGGAAATAAATGTAAAAAGGTTTGTGGAAGACTTGAAGGGAAGAATGGTTAGTGCCTGGAAGTTTGCCAGGGAAAATTTGGAACGGTCCCAGTCGGTAATGAAGGACAACTTTGACAAAAAGGTAAAGGTACGGTCATTTGAACCTGGAGAGTTGGTTTGTGTGCTGAGTATGGACCCAGATAGTTTTCTCGAACCAAGATATATGGGCCCTTGGAAGGTTTTGAGGAAACTTTCAGAGGTTAACTATGAAATTGAAGCTCCCGGTTCAAGCTGTAAATGTAGAATATTTCATGTTAATGGTTTGAAACCTTATATTGGTAAGCAAGGTGATCCATTAGCGATAGTATCCGATCCTGTGTCTGTGGTATTGGATGTGCCTCACGAGGACTCTGACGAGTTAGGGTGTCAGTTTCCTTCGGATGCATTGGGTGAAAATATGCAAAGTTTTGAGATGTTATAAAGTAGGCTAGATCATTTAGATGTTAACAAACGGGAAGATGTACTTAATTTAACCCTGGATAGGTGTATTGGGTCGTATACGACCCGAGGTTAAAAAAAACAAAAGACTTTTTTTCCCATAATTCTTCATCCGTATTGGTTGTGGGTGATATCAACCTGCGAGACTTCCGTTCAGTGTGAGCTGAAGTCGAGTGAGGACGTATTTCCTCCCAGCTATTTTCCTTGTGCTATTTCTGAGATACCCTCGGGTCGAGCTCAACCCATCTATACATAATTAAGGTAAGTTGTGTAATATAAAATTTTTATATAATTATCGAATGTGCAGTAGTGGTTAGGTGTGTATAAAAAAGGATTGTTGTAAAGTATTTGTGAATGTCTTTTAAACCTTATATTTTTATAAAATAGCTTATAATTTCTCGTTTTTGCAAGTTTTTATCTTTATGATAACTTAATTATGATCATTATCTCATTTTTTTTCTTGCAAAATAGTATATAAACTTCATTCTAGCTACCATTAATATTTTTCTGCAAATCCTCGAACAATTATATAAGTAAATGACTCGCTGATATTGACATATCTTTCTCCATTTCAGGTAGTAGATTTGACCTTCCCAGGTGGTGAGGTTGGTAGCCATTTTGTGAGCATATCCGACACAAGCTGGGATAGCTCTATGTATTCCTCTTTTTTTTTTTTTTTAATTTCTGATATTTTCATGCCTTTATACCATGCTCAGCAATGGATATAAGGATTTGTCTTGAAAAATTTCATGATAAAACTCAGCAAAAAAAAAAAAAAAAAAAAAAGATTGCCCCCTTATAAAGGATTAAATATTATCCAAGTGCGGATTATTTTACACATTTTTTTTGTACGATAATAATACAATATCCGGTAAAAATTTCGGCCACTAACTATGTCATTTACCTGCCCCTAAAAAATGTTGAAAAGAGGATAGATTTTTTAAGCCCAAAAACATACTCTTTCTTTCTCATTTCAGGAAACGTTCCCTTTTGGTTCCTCCCCCTGCTGGATCTCAGCAAATAGGGTTCAATTATCATAGAATATGTGCTTAGAATAGTTTCAGTCTATTGCCATATTTATATTTTAGGTGAATTTCTTTGTTAAGTCATTTTTTTGTATACTTATTTAATTAATTTATTTTTAATAAACATCTATTTTGGACTTAGCTTTTATTTACATTTTTTTGAAGAATAGAATATTCTTTGAAGTTTTTTAATAGTAAAAGGTTATGAATTGCTTTGTAGGTGAAATTTTTTATGAATTTTTTTGGGACCTCGGGTCGAGGTCGACCCATTGATACCTAATTAAGGTGGTCAAATAACGATACCTGTCCAGGGTTAATTTATTCCTTTTCAGATTTTTCAGGATGCTCCAGGTAGGACAAATATCTTAAGTCATGATGTTTACGTAGGTGATGCTTCCCCTGTGAAGCAGTGTCCTTACCGGATGAACCCAGTAAAGTGGGATTTGGTCAGTAAGGTGATAGAATATAATTTGAAACATAACCTTCCCTCTTGAGTCCCTGGAATTCTCCTATTGTACTAGTAAAGAAAGCAGATGGTATGTTCCGCATGTGTGTGGACTACCGTAAAGTGAACGACAATATGAAAAATTATTCTTTTCCTCTCCCTTGTATTGATGATTGTCTGGATCGGATTGCTTCTGTCAAATTTATTTCTAAGTTGGATCTTTTAAAGGGTTATTGACAGGTTCTTTGTCCGACCGAGCTCTTGAAATATCCGCCTTTGTCACTCCGTTTGGCCTATACGAGTGTAAGGTTATTCCTTTTGGAATGAAAAATGCCGCATGTACTTTTCAAAGGCTAATGAATAGGGTAATTTGTGGTTTGAAAGGAGTGGAAATATATATTGATGACTTGGTAGTGTATAGTAATGACTGTGATACCCACATGCTAAGGTTACGTAAGGTTTTTGAAGCCCTTAGGTCTGCAGGGTTAGTTGTTAATTTGGCTAAGCGCGAATTGGGTCAGGCCAAGGTTTGTTATTTGGGTCACAAGGTTGGTTTAGGTCAGGTGGCTCTGGAGCAAGTTAACCTCAAGGCAATTATAAATTTTACAAGGCCTGTTTTATAAGGGTTCCCGTATATTAATTATTGATTTGTTCCGATATACTAAGACTTTTGATTGTATAATAAAAATAGACTTTTTTTGCTATAAGGCCGGTGTATTGTAGGTTAAGGTGTATGTCTGAAAGTGTACTTGTAAGTTTATTTAGGTCTGTTTCCATAGAATTGGAGATTTTTGACGAAGTACGGTAATATTAGATCTTTAAAATAATGATAAGCTATATAAAGCTCTTGGTTTGTATTCTTTAGGGGTACTTTCTGTTTGGTGTCAGGTTTGTTGTTTAATACTTATTGTTCTTACTTTACCGATACATTTCCATTTATATATATAATAAGAAGAAATAATTTCTGCTTAAAAAAATTATTTTTCTTCAGGGAGGAAGGCATTATATAATAACGTAATTTTTGCTCTAATTTATGTAAGCATTGTTACTGCATTTTTGTTTTTTGTAAAATTAGTATAAAATTTTAGTTTTTAAGGCTTTAATTGTATTTTTTTTCAAGTGCTATTTTAACATCCACCCCGCTCGTTTAAAGATTTATAAGTGTCTAGTTTAACGATTGTTTCTTTTTGTGTTTTTAGAGTCCTTGGTGAGAAGAGACACCTGCGTTTTCTTGTGAGGAACTCGATTGCTAAAGTGAACAGTTTGAGCTCAAGGTTTCCAGGACCTACTTCAACACCTGGCTTGTGTGAGTTTTTAAGAGGATTGCGACACCAACGATTGACGGCTTTTTGCAGGAGCCTTTCTGCCGTCTGCGATGTATTGTATTGCCTATTTATTCTCTTCTGCGGTCTGCAGCGCCGACGCTGGAATACCAGCTTTCAAGATGGACCCAGGAGAGACTCCTCTGTCCACGCATCCTCGCCATGATCAGCTGTGGGAGCCTTGGAGCTCGCAGTGTCATGTAGGGAGGCATTTGCCAGATAGAAAAGATGATTTTCCTTTTTTTTTTGTGTGTGGTTTTTTTTTCATTGGTACTCCAATTCCCTACCTTTGATGAGGAGTTCACCAGAGCCCCAAAGAGTCTGAGAATTTTCTTCTTTTTTTCTTGAATAATTATTTAACTATTAGTCTCTCTCTCGTTGAGAGTGTGGTGATGGATATTTAAATATTACACTCTCGTTGAGAGTGTGGTGTTTCCCGTTGGGGAATTTTTGTTTGTTTATTAGTTAATATTAAGACCTGTCTCAGTGCGTGCCTTTTTAGGCATTAATGTTCATGTTGTTAGTTGTTAATTATCAATTGTTATTTGCTAAAAGTTAGTTATTAATGGTTAGTTGTCAGTGGTTGATTTAAATTGTTAGGTAGTCACAAGGTTGACTGTGCTAAAAATTATTGTTGATAAATATTGTTAAGTTTTCCCAAGTGTTTTAGTTTCCACTGACAAATTTTCATACTTGATATTATGAAAATACCTGACCTTTCTTATCGTGCAATAAGAACTTGCACCACGGCCCTACAATAGTGGTGGGCAGAAATTGAATCCGGAATCGATCTTGGCGAGTCTACCTTAGCGATCCCGGAGTCGACTCACATCCACAGAAAATCGACTCCACTCTGCTCCCTATCCGCCAGCCGTTCGGCGCACGTGATCATGACTCATTCATCAAGATCACCGACCTGGGGTCAGCTTGCTGACCGCTCAGGGTCAGGGATCGATCATCAGTCAATGACAGTCAGTGGTTATAGGAAGATCTCGTCGTCGGAATCGCCTGAATCGCCTCATTTTAATGTAAGTGTACAGTTTAGTGCATTGTATATAAAGCATTTCTAACGTTGCATTTAGAGGACAGTTATAAAACGTGTACATACATACGTGTTATAAATAGTAGCAGTGGTATTTATGACAGTAAATAGTAGTAATTATGAGAAATAGTCACAAATACACGTGACATACATTTTTTTTTTCAAATAAGCCACGAATTCCTTTTAATTTCGAATTCACTTTCAACTTAGAAGAAACATTTCTTTATGCTTCTAAGCAGAATTACTAAGTGAAAATACAGACAGATTTTTTTTCTTCTCAGATTTCGTCCGTGGACTTTGATTCTAATCATGCAGCCAGCCGCAAAACGTGCAAGAAAGAGTCCTGTGTGGGACTTCATGGAACAGGATTCCCCCGCCACCGTTAAGTGTTTGATATGTAAGCAAACGTTAGCTTACAATAGAACTACAAGTTCTATGATGAAGCATATTCAGTCGAAGCACCCTTTACAATATGCAGAACAGAAAGAAAATAATTCACCTGTTTCACCTGCAACATTGTCTCAATCGCAAGCCACATCAAGCCACTTTGCCCAGCAAACTCTGCCTGATGTATTTGCTAAAAAAGATGGCTATAAGGAAGGAGGTTTGAAAAAGCAACAACTTGATAAACTGCTCATTAAAATGATTGCAACTGACTTGCAGCCAATATCCATTGTCGAAGACAAAGGATTCAAAAATTTTGTTCATGGTCTAGATCCTCGGTATGTTATGCTTAGCCAGAGGGATCTGACTAGAAAATATTTGCCTGCAATGTATGATGAAGCTGTGAAACAAGTTCAGGGCGAGCTAAGAGAAACACCACATGTATCGCTCACAACAGATCTATGGACTTCAAGGCAAACTAGGGGCTTTATCACCGTGACTGCTCATTACATTAACTCAGAGTGGAATTTAAAATCAGCTGTATTAGAAACGGCTCGTTTGAAAGTGGATCACACAGCAGAAAATATTGCTGATGAACTAAAACGCATTTGCACTCGATGGGAAATTCTTGATAAAGTATGCTGCATTATTATTGATAATGCAGCAAATATTGTGGCAGCAGTAACAAAATACATGCAAATAAAACAACAGCCATGTTTTGCGCATACACTGAATCTCGTTGTGCAAGATTCAATAAAAAACACAAATAAAATAAAGCTGTCACAAGAAAAAATTAAGCGCATAGTGTCTTTTTTTCACCACAGCGTGAAGGCAACAGACAAACTAAGTGAAATTCAAAACCAAAATGGAGTGGAAAGGAAAAAGTTAATAATGGATGTTGACACCAGGTGGAACTCGACGTTTTATATGATGGAAAGATTTCTCGAACAGCATGAAGCCATTACCACCACTTTGTGTTTGTTAGGGAAAAGCAACATGTGCCTTAGTAGTGAGGAACTGGAAGTTGTAAAAGGTGCAGTGTTGCTACTGGGACCGTTTGAAGAGGCAACGAGAGAAATGTCCACAGA
>NC_090739.1:49084775-49087275 GCF_036898095.1 Palaemon carinicauda
TCATTAGTTTTTCATTTTTTTTTTCATTTATTTGATTCTTTTGATTCGAATTTTAAATTGTTTTCTACGTATTACTTGATTAAATATTCTTTTAATTATTTAGATTGCCTTAGATTATTTTTATTACATTCATCACCATTATTATAAATTTATTATTTGTATCCTTTCACAATAGCACTTTTTACTTATTTTCTTTTTTCTTTCTCCGTCTTTCATAACGATTCTCATTTTATACAGTCGTACATATTTCATTATTATAAGCCTAAAGTTTAATTTTAATTCCCTTCTAATTATCTGTTCATATTATTTAATATTTCCCATTTATAAATTTTGTTAATTTTATGAATGCTAATCCTGTCAATCATGCTGATCCTGATGAGAACTTTGTAGATTTTGTGAATGCAGCCGATCTATTTTCCTGTAAATATTATACCATTGATACTTTTAATGATTCTCTCCCTGATCATATGCGGCAATGCCTTTCGCTAATAAGCCTTAACATTAGAAGATTTAAGAAAAATCACGACGAATTTATTGGTTATTTGAAAAATTGCAATCATGAATTTGATATTATAGTGCTAACTGAAACTTGGGCTAAGCAAGAAACACATTGCATGAATTCACTTCCAGGGTATAATGCTTTTCATAATTATCGTGAGGGCCGGAGGGGTGGTGGTGTGAGCATTTTTGTTAAAAATTCACTTTTGTTTAAACCTCTCGATGAGTTAAGCATATCTACAGATAATTTTGAAAGTGCCGGGGCTACAGTTTCTGTTCCCAATTCCTCTCATTCTGCTATTATCCTAGGTATATACAGGCGTCCAGGAGGTGACGAAAATATGTTTTTAAACTCGCTAGAGGCGGTACTAAGAAGTCCAGGTATCTCTTCTGGGAATACTGTTGTCACAGGGGATTTTAACATCTGCCTAATGAGGGAAGGGGAAAGCGAGACCACACGGAGACTGATCAACACAATGCGGTCTTTCGAATACCGACCATCAATAACTAGGCCTACCAGGATCGGGTCAAAATGACTCTCTCTCTTTCCTGTATCGATCACATTTGGGTCAATAATAACCTCGGTAATAACTCTGGGATATTTTTAGCTGATATCACTGATCATTTCCCAATTTTCTGTAGCCTTTTATTGCCTGCACTAAGCAGCATGAATGACAAAATAAGAATTCAATTTAGAGACATGAGCCAAATTAATGATAGAAAATTTACAGAACTACTCCGGGGTAGAGACTGGTCAGCAGAATATGGTCACGCCTCCTTAAATCCTCACGTAGGTGTGTCCTCTTTCAGTGACAAGATTGACAGTTTCTTCAATGAGTGTTTTCCCCTAAAAACAAAATTTGTTAGTGTTAAAAGATTGATGAATAGGTGGATTTCCAAAGGACTTCTTAAATCAATTAATATTAAACATAATCTGTACCGAAGAATGAAATTGGGTAATTATAGTAGCCAACAGTACAACAACTATTGTAATCTATTATGTACATTAATACGCAAGGCAAAGAAAAACTATTTTGAGAGTACTTTTGACCAACTCCGTAGAGATGCCAAAAAATCTTGGGACTTAATCAACTCGTCACTAAGGCCGGGCAGAAAAAAGAGTAGCTCACTCAGAAAACTGATTCGAAACGGGGAAACCATTACTGACACTAAACAAATTGCAAATGCTTTTAATCTTCATTTCTTAACAATAGGCTTTACATCTAAGGGATGCTTTACCTCAAAATATTAACTTAGATTTCCGTACCTATTTGCCTCCCTCAAATCAGCAGTCTATTTTTTTTACCCCTTCATCTCCATTTGAAGTGATAAACATTATAAAAAAACTGAAAAACAAAAAAGCAAATATTCATTCTCCTCCTACAAGATTATATAAAAACAATGCTAACCTACTTGCCTTTCCTATATCTATGCTATTCAACCGTTGTTTAGATGCTGGTATTTATCCTGACATTTTGAAAATTGCATGTGTGACTGTTACACAAATCTGGTGATATATCAGATGTTAATAACTATAGACCAATTAGCTGCCTTCCTTTGTTGAATAAAATATTTGAAAAACTATTGTATAGTCGACTTTACTCTTTCTTCAATAGTTGTAACATCTTCTCTACGTGTCAGTATGGTTTCTTACGAGGCGTAAGTACTAGTGATGCCGTTCATGACCTTCTTGAAAATATCTATAATGCAATGAATAAAAATGAATACCTTGGTGCGGTTTTTTTGGATTTGAGCAAAGCCTTTGATACTGTGTCTCATGATATACTACTTCGAAAGCTGGAACATTATGGTATACGAGGCAATGCACTACTCTTACTCCAATCCTACCTAACAAATCGAAAACAATTTGTCACACTCGATGGTCATCTTTCAGAGATTATGAATGTCAAAATAGGTGTCCCTCAGGGATCAGTCTTAGGACCGTTATTTTTCCTCATCTATATTAATGATCTGCCTCGTTCAGTTGGCAGATTAAACTCCA
>NC_090739.1:49099716-49102216 GCF_036898095.1 Palaemon carinicauda
TCATGAGCCAAAGAAACCATTTCACTTCTCAAAGAGGATGGAATTACTATCTGAATTTCATCGGCCCAATCTTGTTCTTGAGCTAAGTGGCTAGGTCTAAATAATCTCATGAGAATGCCTTCATGAAGGTAAAACCCTGGCTTTTCTTTAACTTCTGTAATGTGGGAAGCTACCTCTGACCAACATTGGGTCAAAGTAGGGTCAGACTTCTGTGCTGCAATTAAGGAATCCTTTGACATCTTTATTTCTTTAATGTTAGGTAAAGGCACAGATTTAATTCTAGTCTGACGAGACTTTGACCTAGTGGTTACACAAACAGGGAAAAGATCAGGCTGAGAGGATTCAATATTTAGAGTAGGGTTATTTTCCAAAGGTTGATCTACTACAACTGGACATGGAACAGTAAGTTTCCCAGCAATATCATTTCCTAGTAAAAAGTTAATTCCAGGGACCGGTAAATTTTGTGTTACTCCTACTTTTATTTTTCCGGATACAAGTGGAGACTTAAGATACAATTCTGTTAGGGGAATGGTGGAAATTGAAGAGAGATCACAAATTACTACCTTTTCATTTAGAAAGAATTTCTCTAAGTTAGGGATTACTGTATTAAGCATTATACTTTGAGCAGAACCGGTGTCTCTTAGAATGTTGACAGGATATTCTACATTATTTAGAGTAACTGTGCCAGTCATTTTGAAATCTTCAAAAACATCTATGCAAGGAGGGTGAGCAGCTACGTTATATGTGGGCTTATTAAATGGGAGCTGAGATTTTACTGAAGTTTTAGAAGTCTTATTAGGGTCATAATATTTAGAGTGTTTACAGTGGGGACTCCAGCATTCAGTAATGTGATGACCAGATTTCTTACAAAAACTGCATATTATTTTAGTTTGGTATTTATCACTACTACTATTCCCATCCTGAGTCTCTGAAACTACAGATGAGGCAGGTTTTACAGGAACTGTCCTTTTATCAGACTTAGGATTAACCTTGTGTACCAAGGAATATACATCAGCACAATTTGCTGCCTCTTTCAATTGGGTTTTACCTCTATCTTCTAGGTGAAGCTTAACATTCAGAGGGATTTTCCTTTTAAACTCTTCATAAACCAATAAGTTAACTAACTGATCGAAAGTGGTGACATTACTCGAGAACAGCCATTTATGAAAATACCGTAACTTCTCTGTAGCAAATTCAACATAAGTCTGAGATGGAGTTTTAATTAAATTACGGAAATTTTGTCTATAGCCCTCAGGTGTAATAGTGTAAGCATTTAGGATAGAAGTCTTAACAAAATCATAGTCTTGGCAGTCTTCTAATGATAGAGTAGAATATACGATCGAGGCTTTACCTTTGAAGTTTGTGCTAACTAGCCATGTCCAAGAGGTTCTGGGCCATTCTAATTGAATTGCTGTCTTCTCAAAATTCCTAAAATAACTTTCAGGGTCATCTTCATTAAATTGAGGAACTAGCTGAGCTTGTTGTGCAATGTTAAACTTATAATTAGGAGTACCTTGGATAATTGAACGGTCATGAGTCTGAGCCTCTAGTTCTGCTAACTTAACTTCTCTCTCTATTTCTAGCTTCCTTGCTTCGAATTGTATTTGTGCTAACTTCAACTCTCTCTCTATCTGTAATTTCTGTATTTCTACATCAGCAATACTCTTTTGCACGGAAGGTGCATCAGTCCCTAGTGACAATTTCTGATCGTGAATTTTATCAATAAATTCTTCGGTACTAGATAATGAGAGTCTATCATGTTCCTGGTCTTTATCATCTAACAATGTCACAGATTCTGGCAAAATTAATCGCTGTTCTACCAAACCATCTATAGCTGTAGTCATTAGGTCTCGTAAGGTCATGGAAGATGTGAACGAAATCTTAAAGTACATAAGAATAAACTTCCATTCATCTTTACTTAAAGTGAATTTACTCAAGTATGTAAAATCTGGCTTAGAGCAAAAGGCATGGACATCAAATTCACTCATTGTAACAGCAAGAAAATTCCTCTGAAGGATTGAGTGTTGGTTACAGGTTAAATATACAATACACAAATTGAATACAAAAGGTATTAAGTACATGTGAAGCTGTATTATCACTACGTTCAGTGATGAGGTAATATTCAATGATGATTCAATATAAGATTCAGGCAAGATTCATTTCAAGATTCAGGCTGGCTTGTTGCCTTAAGTGCAAGATACGAACATTAACTACCACAAGTTGATAGCAAGTTGTAAAGATTCTTGGAACACTTGACAGTTTAAGTTCTAGATAAGATTCTAATGTCTAATTAAAGTCAAATCTATTAAGGATTCTCGGTTTAAAGAGTCTAGTCAATGTGACTTCAGTGGAAATAAAAGGTCATCCGAGTTCTGTATTATGTGTCACAAGACAAAGTGTTGATGACCTAAGAAAGATTAAGGATCGGCATAGGATTACAAAGTACTAACACTTCTGTATAACAGCACAAACGACTAAGTTACTTTCACAAAAAAGCAAG
>NC_090739.1:49104716-49112216 GCF_036898095.1 Palaemon carinicauda
TGTTTGTTGTATGGGAGAGGTAGTGATGGCATTGTAGTCGTCCACGTGAAGTTCGCGAAGTAGGCTCGTTCTCTGATGATGGTTTTTATCCCGGTCGCCATGGAATTAGGGGAAGTCCCGATACAACCATCTGCTGCAACGAAGATTTTTGCATAGGACGTGGATCCGTCCGGGCATGATACATTGAAGCCGTCCTTGTCGTATCGTATCCACGAGCCGTTGTTCAGTCTGCAATTGAACTCATTATTGTCAAAGGGATAAAGCTTATCCAGACAATTTTCATTTGTATGGGAGAGAGCACCGTCTAGCACTATACCTAACTCGCATGAATCCATTAAGTTTTTATGGAATTCAAATGAGTCAGCTGTACATATTTTTCTATCCATTGCGTCTGAACAGTGAGTTAATTGATTTAAGTCTTTAATGACCGTATATGTTTCCTTGTCTGGGGAAATCAATACGTGTCCTGTCAAACTGGATATTACTGGATTTGAGTGATTCGTCATGAAAGTCGGAAATGGTGATATCCTGTAAGATTGCCAGGCATCAGAATAATCAAAGGGAATTGTAATCATAATCTTGTTATTTTCAACGCTTACTGTAATTAGGCTGTAACAAAATTCTAACCTACGTTCGTCTAACAAAGGAACATAGCCTAGTTTATCCCGTCCGTTTTCCAGAACTAACTTTAAGTATTTTATAGGCAACAAATGCGGCGACAGTACACCTTTAGTTGCTAACGTGATAGCTTCTACATAATCTTTGGATTTCTCAATGAAATTTGCAATTCTGTTATGTATGTGATCTATTTTTGAATCATAATACGTTAACGTTGCCAACAAATCCTGTACTTCCATAATCTGACTGCTATTACTGGAATGTTCATTTATTAAATCCATAATTTGATTGATTGAAGCTAACTGATTCCTTAGTTCTGACATAATCAATTCATCTTCATGAGTCAAGAACTCAATTTTCTTATTTTGATTACTAATCTTAAGACGATTGGAAATTCCTAAACCTAAACTTGCAATAGACCCAAAGATGCTTAATGCAGCAAAAATAAACGGGTTTCGTCTTTCTTTATGTTTGTGCCCTACAGTCCACATCAAAAGGTCACGAGCCAAAGATTCTGTCTCGTAAGTCTTATTTTGCAAGTCATCAGATAGCATCTCTGCAACTTTTAGTGTCGATCCAAGGGAACTCTCTGTAGTCAAATGAAAATGTCTTCTATGCAACTCATCTAATGAGACAGCAAACCTTGAAATGGCACTTTTTAAGCTAGTGACACCATTCTCTGGAAGAAAAATTGCTTGCATATGCACTTCAACAACTACGTTGCTTGATGTAATAAAAACGTCTTCTTGTCTTTCAACTATAGTGCCATATTTAAAATCTATACTTTTAGTTTTAGAGCTCGTCCCACACGAGAAAAATGTCTGAGCGAACAATATCACTCCCAACAACAAAAAACTCATCTTGGAAACCTGTAACGAGAAAAATATATGTAATTACTCCTGTATTAAGAAGAAAACTTTTAATCATACAAACAAAATTTTTTCCCTCACTTCTTTCCCTCTCTTTTTTTTTTTTTCAATTTCTTATGTGAGCCAATGGTTCTATTCTCTAATCCGTGGGTTGGGATACGTTTTGAACTCTAAACCTATTGGCCGTTAATGTTTCCAAAATGTTAAATGGGCCTTCAAACTTAGGTGTTAGTTTATAATTGAGTCCTTTACGTACATTTACCTGTATATATATATTATCACCCACGGTATATGTTTTAGTTGGCTTCTCTATTTTATCATGATTCCTTTTCATTATGATTTGTGATTCTTCTAAATTCTTTCGAAGGATATCATATCGACTTTTGCTTGCATTTATATATTCTTTTAAAGGATTTGATAGATTAGTTGTAGGAAAGGCGTTCTAACTGGGGTATCATACAATGCTTCATGCGGTGACATTTTAATTGATATATGATATGAATAATTCAGAGTACTCAGTACCGCAGGTATTGCAATATCCCAGTTGGGGTCTAATCCCCCTAGTGTTACTCTTAATACATCTAAAACCTTCCTATTTGCTCTTTCCACTAGCCCATTCGACTCTGGGTGATATATCATGGTATTTATTTTCTTTATGCTAAGGAATTCACACAATGAGGTAAGAAAGTGATTATTAAATTCACCACCCGAGTCTGAGATTATCATGTGTGGAATTCCCTGTTTACAAATGTAACACTCGTAAAACTTCCTAGCGCATTCAATCGCAGTTTTAGTTTTAAGCGCTATTAGTTCTGTATATCGAGTTAAAGCATCTATAATTACTAAGAGGTGCTTATTTCCTCTGTCTGACTCGTAAAATCCTATTAACAAATCTAAATGTATTCTTTCAAAGGGTTGATTGGGCACGGGATAAGCCCCTAGGCTGACAGGTGTTTTCGTATGCCCTTTGTTTTCCTGACATGTGCGACAATTAGCTATGTGTCTTTTTATATCTGTAAGCATTGTATGCCAATAACACAATGATTTGGCTTTCTGTGACATTAATGAGAACCCCGGGTGTCCATGTAATGGATTTGCATGCAACCAATACAGGACAGTGGAAATAAGTGAGATTGGTACTACTACCTGGTTGTTAGTTACATGTGGTGTATTGCGGGTTATCCTTGTCACAGTCCTACACAGAATATTATCTTTGATTATATAATTCTGCTGCTTATACTTTATATATCCCTTTTCCTTATGATTGCCTTTCAAAGCATTTATAATTGTTTCTATTTTCTGATCTTTTCTTTGCTCAGTCTGTAATAATTCAGCGCTCCAGCCTAAATATCATTTTAACAATAGGCATGGATGTTGATATATCTATTAATTCAGCTAAAGGCTTCGTACAAGATGACACGGGGTTGCGTGATAATGCATCCGCAATGATATTTGCTTTCCCAGGTAAATACCCGATTCTTGCGCCAAAATCTTGAATGATCAAATGCCACCGAGTTCGTTTAGGGCTGTGGTTGAAGCCTTTAAAGAACTCGGTTAGTGGTTTATGGTCAGTAAGAACCTTAACGGGATAACCGTAAATTATGAACTTAAAATGCACTAGTGAATTAACAATAGCTAGCCCTTCCTTGTCTATTACTGCATATTTACTTACGGAAGTTCTCAGTTTTCGAGAATAAAAAGCTATCGGGAAAAATTGTTTATCATATTGCTGAAGCAATACCCCTCCTACTCCTAAGTCTGAGGCGTCTGTTGCAATGAAGAATTCCTTACCGAAGTCAGGAAATTTTAAGATAGGAGAACTACACAGTTCATCTTTCAAGGTATTAAACGCCTGTTGATGATGCTCAGACCATATGAAATCTACGCCCTTCTTCATAAGATCAGTTAAAGGAGCGGCTATTATTGAATAGTTGCGTATAAAACGCCTGAAATATCCACTACAACCCAGAAATTGCTGTATTCCCTTGACATTAGTAGGTATGGGAAAATTACGTATAGCCGACACCTTATCATGGACTACTTTAAGACCTTGGCTTGACACCATGAAACCCAAATATACCAATTCTGTTTCGAAAAATTCACACTTTCTAATCTTTACCTTTAAGTTATGTTGTCTTAATCTCTGTAGTACTAGTTCTAACTTACGTAGATGTTCTTCTAAGGTGTTGGAAAAGATTACCAGATCATCCATATAGGCATGCAATATATCCCCTAACAAGTCTCCAAACACTATGTTAATCATTTTTGTAAATGTTATGGGAGCACAACGTAAACCAAAAGGCATCCGTAAAAATTCATAATGTCCCCTGGCTGTGCTGAAGGCTGTGTATGGGATACTATCTTCTTCTAATGATATCTGGTGAAAGCCTTTAAGTAAGTCCAAACTGGTAAAATATTTATTCTGACCTAACAAAGACAAAATATTGCCAGTACATGGCACTGGGAATCGATCAGGGATCGTCTCCTCGTTTAGACGACGGAAGTCTACGCAGATACGCCATGTTCGATCTTTTTTCGGTACAACTATTAATGGAAAATTATAAGGGCTGTTTGATTTCCTAATGACTCCTTCTTCTAGCATTTTACCTACTTCATCATTTATTTCATTCTGGAATTTCATAGGGAGTCTGTACGAGGGTACATAGATAATTTTCTGCTTATCCTTTAACCTTATTTGATGCTCGATCACATCTGTTTTTCCTAAGGATCCATCCGTAGTGGAAAAAACATCATGATATTTAGTTAAAAGTCCAAAAATTTTCTGCTGAATTTCTTCGTCTTGAATGTCTTTATTGATTTTATTTTTAATAGATTGCAAAAGGGATTCATCCGCAACTGATTGAGCGTGATTGATTTTAGCAATGGTAAGAATACGATGTTTATAAACTTCTACATCCAAGATATGTTGATTTTTGTGAATTACTAAAGTGTTATTTAAATGATTACTGACTTCAATATAACATTTTTGATGCGAGCCTACTGTATAAATATCTTGTGTGACAGACAATCTGTTAGTTTTCAAAGTGTCGGAAAGGATTAATATTTCAGATCCCGGTAATGTTTTCTTTATTTGCACTATCAAATTCGAAGGTAGGTTTAGCTCGATAGATTGCGTGCAAGATGATATTACGGGTGAACGAGAATTCTGCTGGGTCGCGTATATTATTTCTTTATTAGTGAGACAAGTTATTGGTTCTTCAACGTACGTTACGGTTACATTTGTCGTCTCCTTTTTATCCAAACTGATTTTAAGGTATTAGAAGACCTATAGAATTTTCCTTTGATATACACGCCATGCTTGGCAGGGGCTAAGATAATGTTTTGATTTCCCATAGATGGGTATCCTATAATTACAGCTGGATACACATCAATGTTTTGTACAACAACAAATGTATCGGCAAACATGCGTTTACCGACTTTGAATTGAACATGAGTTATGCCGATGACATTTAATTCATCATTTCCTATACCCGAGAGTCTTACTCCGGATTTTTCTATCGGAAAGTTCGAAAACAACAAATGATGTGTCCTCAAATCCATGATATTACGTAGACTACCAGAGTCAAAAAATAACGTAAAGGATTTGTGTTCTAAATTTACAGCATATAAGGTTGGTCGTAACTCATTTTGGCTTATTATTGTATGAATCCGTTGCAAATCTACGGGAGCATGCACTGTTTTACTTAATTCGGCCGTGTGTTTCATAGGAAAATCTATTGCCTCACAATGATCTGATAAAACATTAAATTGATTATTCAATACTATTGATGTTGACATGAATGACCTTGACCCAACATCACTCTCATCCCCACTGGAGTTGATTATGTGGTATTTGCTTTGCTCTGCACATTCTGAAAATTAGTCTGACCTTGCGAGGTCTGGTTTGACAACCCAGGCTCAGCGATATTCGAAGAAGTGTTTGTTTGTTTCGGATTCTGAACTCCATTGACGTTTGGCTGTTTCTTCTTATTGTTAAAATGAGGATTTTTCTTTTTATTTCCATATGGAACTGACTGTGGAATTGACTGTGTATTTCTAGGATTCTGTTGTGTCTTACGCGAGTAACACTGACTATATGAATGAGTCGAACTATTATGTACCGAACAGAATTTTGTTCTGCAGTCCGCGATTAAGTGACCCTGACGTTTACAATTATAACACGTCATTCCCGCAACTTGACTATTATTAACTACATTTACTTGTTGTGGCTTTGTTTCATTCTTTGCAAAAACTTGAGTTAACACGGGATCGAGGTCTGGACACTTAGCCATGTGTTTCTTTATCTGTTTATTTACATCCAATTCCGTACTTGCAGACGTTAACTTTTTATCAAAACACCGCACTAAAGCTTCAGGCAACATAAGTGTCATGAAAGTTAAATACATTAATTGTAAAAAATCTTTCACGGAGATGTTATCTCTAGTAACCCAAGTGGAATTACCTAAAATATCATGATATTCATTAAGCCTATCAGCTATGAGAGCTGCTCTCTCAATAACATTAAGCCGATTCATAGTGGCTTGATTAAGTGTATTTCTTAACGTTAATATTACATCCAAGGCTTCTTTACCCCCATAGACTGTGCGTAACCTAACTTTGAAATCATCCCAGGTAACTGCTTCTTGAAATGAAACACCTCTTAAATACGCACTCGCATCCCCCTTTGAAAAATCTATAAAACTTTTAGCTTCTTGTAATTGTACAAAAGGGTCTACGATTTGTTTGGCATTTAAATGGGCATCGACGGATGAAATCCATGACTCCACATTTTGAGGCAAGAACCCATTAACCCGACCCTGAAAAGGAAGGATTGCAGACCTGGCATTTACAAGCGTCACAATCGGGAGAGGATTAATCTGTCCTACACCACTAGGTCCAGGGATGGGACTCACAGGGGTCGTCATGACTACTGTAGTTCTTTTCCTATCTCTTGGACCCCTTGCGATTCTATCAAAATATCTATATGAATACAGACGTCCACTGCGTAAACGCATAAGCACCCAATGATAAAGATTATAACAAAATTCCCCAAAACAATGCTACTAATCCCAAGACATTTCCCGAGAATTTCTGAAAGAAAACGGAATTAGCACAAAGAGAGAAAAATTCTAGATGAGAATTCGGAGTTGAACACAGTTTCCTTTAATGAAAGGAAAATAAAAGATTAGCAAACCACTCACCCCGGTAATAATCGACTAACGACTCCTGATAACTATACTTCACTGCCCAAACTGAAATGAATATGAAAATTGTACTTAGCTTTTATATGGTTCTGTGTGATGTCGTCATATCCTCTCTCTCTCTTGATGTTTGGGTGAATGTGTCCGTCCGAGTTTCTCTCTCTCTCTTGTTGTTTGAGTGAATGTGTCCGTCCGAGTTTCTCTCTCTCTCTTGATGTTTGGGTGAATGTTTCGGTCCAATTTCCGTTGAATGTAGTGCTTCCTGGATATGTTTTGTAAGCATTGAACGTCAGTCCTTGGGTTTCCTAGGATGTTGATTGAAGATCCAGTTCATCAGTTTGTATGTATAACATTCATCAAATGTTTTAGTCTTCGATGGACTATGATACTTAGTCAAAATTGTAGATTCATTACTGTTGATTTCTTGAAGATCTTTCTCTGGTTTTTACAGCTTTATTTTTGATTTCTTGAAGATCTTCCTCTAATTATTAGAGTCTTATTATTAATTTCTTGAAGATCTTTCTCTGATTCTTAGAGTTTTAGCACTGCCACCATTTATTAGTGTGCTACTGTTATTAACACACATTGAGTATGTGTTGTTTGAGATGTTGAGTCTTGAATTAAAGTCAATCATGGTAACTTTGAAATGGTTTATTCTCTAAAAACAACAGTGTTAAACATCTCCATCACAGGAGTATAGCTGGTTTGGTCGGAAGACCAATTCAGGTGAAGTATAGATAAGAACTGCCTAAAATATCGATATCACAGATATCGTATGTTTAGTTGTCTCAGCATTTAAACACAATATGTAA
>NC_090739.1:49122216-49142216 GCF_036898095.1 Palaemon carinicauda
GAGGCAGAACATGGAACGATCGATCATTGTTACAGGAAAACAATTTCCGCGCTTACTCCGGGTCAGGGAACCTACATACTCCATCATCACAAGGAAAGGAATACTTATTCCAGCCTCGTCCGAGTAGGCAGGTGCCCTGTAGTCTTCCAGCCTCTCGTCCAAGTGGGGATGTTTGTAATGGCTGTTACCTTCTCAGGGAGGGGGTGGACTCTTTCAGAAGTGATGCGGTGCACTAAGAATAATACTTCGTTGGTGTCAAAGGTACACCTGTCGTACCGGACTACAAGGCTGTTCTGTTCTAGGCGATCAAGCCTGATGCATAGGGGACAGAGGTGTTGCTATTTGGAGGAAGAGAACACAAGTATGTCATCCACGTAACATACACAGGAGGGAAGGTTCCTAAGAGGCCATCTGTGATGTGTTGCGATGTGGCCCCAGCATTAGGAAGGCCAAAACAGGAGTAATTGAAGGTGTATGTACCTAAGGGGGTACTAATGGCAGTCCTAGGAATGTTTCCTGGGATCATGGACACCTGATGATATCCCTTAGAGAGGTAAAGCATGCAGAAAACCTATGCTTTGTGCAAGTAGGAGGTCCCGTCAGCTATGATTAGAAGGTGGAAGTGATCCTGTCCTGTCCACAAGTTCAGAGGCCTATAATTTCTACATGGATGGAGGGAGCCATCTTTCTTCAGGACATCAGACCATGTGCTGGACGCCTTTTAATAAAGGCCCATTTCCTCCATTTTGGTGAACGTTTGTTAGATAGCTCCTAAACGATCCGGTGCTAGATGCGTAAATCTGGCGAACATTGGGGGCCACGTCATCTTGATATAATGATAAATACCATGTTTAGCGGGAACTGTGGGCTAAGTTCATGACAGAAGACTTCTGGTTTCAAAGTGAGGAGGTAGGCTTAGGCATCTATGGGTGCTCTGATGTGAAGAGCTACGATGCAGGGAGTATGTTGAAGAGGCGTCAGCGAGTAACAGTTTGCATTGACTAATTGATGGTGAGCAACATCAACCAGGAGGTGGAAATGGGATAGGAAATCTGCACCTAGGATTGGCAATATGACATCAAAAACGAGAAACTTCCACTGAAATTTGGCACTTCCAAATGATAACATGAGGGTCTCGAACCTGTGGGTGGGGATTATAGATCCGTTGAAAGCTACCAGCAGTCATCTGCAAGCTCAAACAGACTAGGTCGTATCCTGGAGAGTGGCCTTGGTAGAAGAGAAAGACAAGAACCCATACCTGCAACATGGAAAAAGAAAAGATTAGGGACATGGGAGGCCACCACCACAAGCAATGTCCTACTACCAAGTTTTTTTTCCACTGACAACTGTTTACACATTTCTTCACAGCAGTCACAAATCTGGATTAGTGGTAGTATAATTGCAGCCGATGGGTCTCATTAATGGCTGCAGAGGTCATTGGTTGGGGCGTGAGCGAATGGTGGCATATGTGGGTGGTGGGTTGCTTAGTCACCTTTACAGCACATCAAGAGGAGTGGGTCTGTGTCCTACTGCATTCATGTCAGCTTTGGATGATGTTGAATAGTCGTCCTCATCGTTGGAGTGGAGTCATTGATGGAGGTCTTGAACGTGTGTAAGTGGCTGTCCAAATGGGGGTTGACTTTGGTCTTCATGTTCTTCATGGGCAAGGTATCAACACCGTGGAGAGAAGCATGTACAGATTCGGGTAGGAGTCATGCCCAAAGGCATGAAGTAGGTTCACCTAAAGAGGAAGGCCATCTGCGGAAGGTTGCACGCGAGCAATACTGGTCACTTCCCTGACAGCGAGCCAAGCCTTTGATCCCCCAACAGTTATTGAGAGAGCTGAAAATGTTTGACTGTACAAGGCCTGGTGATGTTGAGTACTGCTCCAGGAGGTATGTTTTAAGGGTGTGGTATACTATTGGGCTATCCCCTTGCTCGCAAAGTCAATTTGAGATTTCCGTGAAAGTGTCCTTAGGGATTGCTGCGAGAGCATAGCCTGCTTTAGTACTTGAGCGAGTCACACCCTCAATGCGAAACTTGATCTCTGCATGCTGAAACCAGGAAATGTCTTTGTACTTGAGAAGGTCAGTAATTTCAGTGGTGTAGTGTTGATAGGAGAGTCAGTGTCAGACACAGTAGTGCGGGAGAAGGCGGGAGGGAGCTGACACTCTGATGGTCACCAATGTGCACATGAACCGTTCGGAGAAACAAAAGATGAACTGGAAGAAAGAAATCATGTTTATAAAAAAAAAATGGAAAGAAACCAGTGGGTCTACCCTTTTCATTTCCATAAGCATCAAGGTCTAGTCACAGCATTTTAGTTTCACAAGATCGAAAAGTTAAACTTGTTAGTTTAGCTTCAGGAAAAAAAGAATGAGGAAGATCGAGTTTTTCATTATTCTGTTCACTGTCAAACACATCAGCAAAAAGGGTTACCATTTACTTTGGACAGTGAGTGACAGAACTATCGGGTTCAAGCAAAGGAGGAACAGATACGTCTATGGCAAATAATGCAGATTTGAGGTTAGCCCAACATTTATGTGTCTGGGTTTTACCAGAAAAGATTCCTATTATGGTCAATTTGTATTTCTTTTCAGCTGAAGCATAAACTTTCTGATCAACAGCTCTTAACTAAATATAGTTATGCTAAGTCAATCCTGATAAGTTACCTTTCCAAAGTTGGTAAGCTTTCCTGTTTCTCTAAATAAGTGCATCGACAATCAATATTGTGGCAGGAATTTTCTTTCATTCAATACTTCACTTCAACACACGAGACGGAGTACACCCATCAATTATGTTGACTTGATTTTCTTTCAATAGAAAAGCATGCATATATATATATATATATATATATATATATATATATATATATATATATATATATATATATATATGTGTGTGTGTGTGTGTGTGTGTGTGTGTGTGTGTGTGTGTGTGTGTACTAGATTCCAATAGATGGAACACAAATATAAGTGGTTATGCTGCCACAAACTTTTATGACCAGAATCCCATGACATCCACATTCATAGGAGGACTTATGAGGAGCAAGTTACTTAGTCCTAATATACACCATCATTCCCCTTGCTCTAGGAATGGCATTTCGTTTTAACATGCTTTTTTTTTAAAGCTTTAATAGGCAACTAATAGGCAACTCTGAAGAGTGCCCCATTCTAGAAACCAAAGTTCCTGAGAATAATAGAATATTATACTGTCTGGAGGTAACTATAAGGTCTCAGATATTGCCATGTAGTCCACGAATATTACAAAACATTAGACGACACTGACGAAGTCATGATGTACTAGTCCTGGATTTTGCTCAATTTCTCTAGACAAAATAAGAATTAAAACACTAAAAAAGTCTCATCATATTTGACAAAAAAAAAAATTAACAATATGTATAACAAAGTCGGTATGTGCGTGACTATATGCAGAGAATGTGAAAATGCAACTTATAGCCTAAAGACAAAGATAAATTTATTTTATGCAAAAGCTGAAGAAAATTTTGGAATATTCATAGTGGAATCTCATTGGGAAAACCTTTAATGTAAGATATAAGTACAGTAAAATATATACTACCCAGTAAAAGGGATAAATAATAGTTGGATTTCTTTTTCGGAATTTTGATTTTATATTGACGATTTAATTAAACGGTTGTGGTAAGATTAAAGCCCGGTGTAGTATGTTTGGCGCAACCATGACAACAATATCAGCTTTATGTGACATGTTCTGACTGTTCTTGAATTGCCGGAATAACGGCTACAACAACTTCACATGAGGATGAGCAAGGAAAGTGGAGGAGAAAGGAGGGAAATGAAGAAGGGGAGCACTGAAAAAGTAAATAGACAAATAATACAAATATTTTCTGAATCTAGAATGCTATTTTAGATAGAGACTTTAGAAACAATTAAAAAGAAAATTTTCCCCCAAATTTCCATGGAAAAAGTCTCCTAACCCCCTTATGTATTCAGTTGTGGGACGGGATATAAAATGCATCATTCGACAAAAATATTTGTTTAATGGAAAAGGTGCACTTAATCTACCTAAACATATTTTGAAATGCTTTTCCAACAGGAAATTAATTGTATTAGTCAGCCTGTATATTTTTTATGCTATTAAGTCTGTTAACTGTGCACCTATAGATGAAAAATATTCTTTAAGTAAGACTGGATTTATTAAAAATATTCCTCAGAACTGTAGAATTGAATGGGTCTCATTCTTTATTTAGAATACTGAGATGGGTTTCATTATATGTTATACAATTTTGCCACGTTCTATCCTGGTATGTCTTGATTCACAAAAATATCAAGTACATTGGTCAAGTGAATTACAAGCTATTTTTGAAGGGGAGAAGTTTACTTGACAATCATGGATGTAAAATTGCCTGGAAATAATAGCTACTCAAGTAGTAAAGACCAAATTGGAAACCATTTGGCATCAAAGTTTCATATTCAGAAGCCATAGGACTTGACATTCAAACTAATGTCTATACGAAATCATCTCAACCGAGTCTTAATTAGAAAAGAATATTTTGGAGAAAAGCCGAAATAATGCCTTACATTCTCTTCTTTAAAAATCAAATAACAAAAACTATGAGGAGAGCAAAATAAATGGCGACAGAACAATGGCACCAGGGGATGAAGGATCTGAACAGAGGATTTATGGGATGCTAGAAAGAAGAAGAGATGCTCTCTGTCAGCTCAACAAAGGATGTGACGAAAATATCAACTCAAGAGGAGGAATCGTGTTGATATCATGATAAAGAGAAAAAAAGATGATAAAAGGAAGTCATGTTTGAGTGACTCCGGTTTAGAACGAAAAAAGAAGAAATACATAGATGATAACATCTATATTCAGAACAAGATTTCTCAAACTATATATTTTGGGTTACTGAGACAAAATAACGGATTCTCATTCTATAAAAAAAGCTATGAGAAATTTTATTATTAATCATACAAAAAGGTCAGAAAAACATGGAATAATATAAACTAATAATCTTTCATTAAAGAATATTGTTTTTACAAAGGAAGTACGATTTGAGCTCAAATAAGAGTAAATTTGTAGAGGTTTAAAGAAAAAACAGCTGTTTTCCTGTTGGAGCCCTAGGGCTTATAGCATCTTGCTTTTCCAATTAGGGATATAGCTTACACAGGTTTTACTTGGCAGACTCTGCTATCCAGTATGCAAGACATGTAACTTAGAAATATCGAGATTCTTAATAACTGGTAGACAATAAAGCTAATCTGTTTCTTTACTGTTTTTACCGTTCCGGTTTAACATAGTGATATTAAAAACTAAGAATCATTCTATGCGATCAGTTACAAACAAGTTAAAATTTGCAGTGAATATTTCTATGTTGAAGAGGCTATCATAAGTCTCTCTTTCTGAAAGATCTCTTTTAATGTTGTTTTTGTTCTTGAAAAAAAAAAATTATCAATTGTTCATTACTTCCCTTGTACTTTATTTATTTCTTTTATTCCTTTCCTCACTGGGCTATTTTTCTCTGTTGGAGCTCTTGAGCTTATAGCATTCTGTTTTTTCAACTAGGGTTATATCTTAGCTAATAATAATAATAATAATAATAATAATAATAATAATAATAATAATAATAATAATGTACTCCCTTTTATAAAAGAGGTGGAATATTGTCAGTAAGGCAAAAGATTATAAAGAGAACAGTTGTTTAAAATGATGTCAACTCGGATTCAAATATTTCTTTATTATTCTTATTATCATGAAACTTGTGCTGAAAACTGCATAATAGATTTCAATATTTACTATCGAAAAACCTCTTTAATTTTTTGTATTTTAGTGTGGAAGCAATGTAATGTTGTAAATAAGTGATACATATTCACAATGGACAAGAGAAATGCAGTTTTTTCATTCATCTTTTTAGATTTAATTTTTATCTATCTTATGAATTGGACAATCAAATAAATGGTGTCTCGTACTTTCTGAAAGGAGAGGATACTATTTGCTTTTACTAGCTCTCTCTCTCTCTCTCTCTCTCTCTCTCTCTCTCTCTCTCTCTCTCTCTCTCTCTCTCTCTCTCTCTCTCTCTCTCTGAGTTGCACATTTCTCCCAAGATATATTTTTTAGGTCACGGAGTTCATCATGATTGTTGATTCAGCTCACAAGTCTTAAAGTTTTCATTGAAGATGGAATTCTTTAAAGGGTCATTGCAGCGCCTCCTTTGGGCTTCCGAGTGGGAAGAGATTTCCTTTCATGAGATGAAATTTTCTAGTGCTGAATACTCTACATATTTATCTTTCGATGAAAACTTGACGGTTAACTTAGTATCTCTAGATAGCCAATGCTTGGAGGAGAATAAAAAAAAAAAAGAGGGCAAGAAAAAGAAGCACTAACAACGAAAAGGAAGTGATAGATCCGCCTTTGGGAAATAAAAGCTTTAGTAGATTTAAAGAAGTGTGATGAATGGAAATTCGAAAGAGCATTCCAAGGTTTGGTGGGAAAAGGAAATACCATTTTCGTTGCAGGAGAATTTATGAATATTCTCTGTAGAACTAGATTATTTTTCTTATCACCGAGTGATTGTCGTACACAATTTATATGATAAAGAGGAAATATTACATTTTCCATAGGTGAGAAGAATTGCATGTACTAACAGATCTTTATAAGTTTCATATAAAAATTAATTGCAAAAACGTGTTGATAATGGAAAAAAGAAATCTTATGTACCTGTTAGGATTTTGATAAAGAAGAATAATGAATAACCCTAACAAGTTATTTTTAGTATTGTATGAATATCTACATATTTTTGTTCCCTGGAGAAAAAAATTAACGTCTGTGCATTATAAACAAGGGCTTTATTACGTATACACTGTTACAATTCAACTTATAAAATCTACCAATGACTATCCCTATCCCACATTACTGCAGCATCCCACATGTAATATTGTGGTTCTCCTAGTGTCTTTCAACTCTTCAACCTTTGAACCCCCCCCCCTTTTTTTTTTTTTTTTTTTTTTTTTCTTTTTTTGCGTCCTCAGTAATACCAACCCTATGCCCTCCCAATCCTTCATCACCTCCTTTCAAGTATTACTCAACTCACGTCTTCCGGTCCTCTATTCACCGAATTCAACAAATACGTATAAGAAATAGCTTCTCCTTCGACCAATGCCAGCATCTACATGTGACAGGTTTCTTTTAATTTGAGGTCCCTGTGCATTAATCTTTCTTTATGCCTTTACTTTACACTAAAAATAATTTCTTTTTTTTTCTAATTCCTGGAGCTCTTCTCCCCCCATTTCCTTCTAGTTTTGTTACTAGCTATCTTTTTCTCTCTAACTTCATTAATTAATACTGTCTCCATCCTATTCTATGTATGCAACTGCTCTTCTCTTCTATCATGCAACAGAATATAAAATAATCTCCTTTCTTCGTGCATTAAACATTTTATATATTTCTCCCACAAATTACTATTTCTATTCGGCATTTCTTACTTCTTACACACCCATGGCACATCTTACTGGGAAGATGACTACCTTTTACCTCAATTGGTAGTAGATAAACCCACGGTGCAGTTAAACTACTTTAACATTGGTTTCATCATATATCCATTAAAGAATATAGCTTTGTAAAATCCCTAGGCTACCATTCACCCCTATTTTGCAGACTTTCTTGTGTTTCTTGGTTATTAAAGCCCTTAATTTTAGATAATTTTTTTTTCACACTATATATCCTGTCTTCCTGGCCCATCCTCTCCTTCCACTTTCTTAGCACTTCTCAATTCTACACTATTTTCCCTAATTAAGTATCGTCAATGCGTTTCACCTGACCAAACCACCTTGAAATACAAATCTACCAGTCCATCTCTGAAAACCCGTTTAATAGTTTATTTTTACGTATTTTCTCATTTCTCAACACTATAAGTTCGTCTTACATCAAAATATGCTAAACTAACTATCCATCTTAAGAGATTTAAGTTTTTTACTTTAATTCACATTCAACAATCATACTTTACTTCCATAGCGGAGACAGGTTTCACCATTTCCTACATATATCCTTACATTGTCTTCCACAGATTATTCTAGTCTATTAACAATATTTTGCACCCATCCTGCTACTTTTTCTGCCCACCAATTGATATTTTTGTTCCCACCACCTACCCCACTGTACTCACAAACATTCCATTCTGTCCCTATATTCCCATTATGGAATTCTAAGAACTACTCATATATTCCTTCCATTTTTTTAATCATATTTTTCAAATTTATCACTTATGTAGGTCACTTGAGTTGATTACATATATGCATTCCATATCACACATGCCTCTCCATCTTTCCTATACTAACACATTATACACCACATTATTTTCTTAATTTACTCTTTCCTATTTAGGAGGCTATACTTAATGTTCTTCTTTTCACACCATGTATTGCTAATAGTCAAGCTTCTTTCCAAACTCATCTCCACATGTTTCACTTCATTCTTATTTATTCTAAAGAGTCCATAACTACCCAAGACTTCGTTCCCTTCTCTGTCATATGCTTTAGCATTTAGATCTCCTAGCAGAACTATCTTACCCTGTTATCTAAAACCAACAAGGCACACGTAGAGATGTCTGATTTACCAAAAAAACAAACCCTTTCACTCCCATTCTTCTCCATTCTCTGACTATACACACTCATTCTCGTGAGTTTTAGCCCCGCTGAACTTAGTAATACATAACTAATATCACAATAATAACTCCGAACTCTTTCTCCTGCATAGGAAGAAAGCGCTACCCTATCCACACGTTTCATTTATCTAAGACCCAATGACTTCTTGTACTGCACATTCTTGTGCAAGCTGCAAGCTTTTTGACTTAGCTTTATTTGCAAGAGGAAAACACCTGTGATATATTTCTTTATCTACACCACTTGCATGTATAATAAAAATCCGATGACGTAGTAACCTTTTCTTGTGTTTATTTCTTACAATACCATTACAAGAACGTAAAAAATACAAACCACTCGCCTTGACTATTTAGTGACTTAACCAATTGCCATTGCAACAAAAACACAGTTGGATTTTCATCCAAACATTCTACTGTTATTGGCGTCTAGAGGGAGTCATCTGTCATTCAGAGGGTATTCCCTCCACATCTTCGGGATACTGCGATTTAGAATCTCTTGTCTTGGGTACTTCCCTCGGTGGTATTGGTCATATTCAACCATTACCTGCTTCCTTAGTTATATATTCTTATCTATCTATCTATCGATATATATATATATATATATATATATATATATATATATATATATATATATGTATATATATATATATATATATATATATATATATATATATATATAATATATATATATATATATATATATTTTTGGGCTCAAGCCATGTCGTCCTGATGGAAGTTCCTATAGGGTAGCTTCCTAGGGTATATTACAACTACGGCGATGTTCCCAGAGAATTTACCTTAAGGTACCAGAATTCTAACTCCTGGAGCGAGTATCCCTCGTGAAAGGGATATCGCGACATATCAGAGGACGTATTCTAGACACGTCACATGGCAATCTACAACCTGGACAGAGATTTCGTCTCGTAGGAGGTGATTGACGAGATACGAATTCGGGAAAGAAAAAGGGGAGCCGCTCCCAAGGCTTCCCTATCCCCCGATTCGTATGCGTGCCTGGTGCCAATCCTGGCGCCATCAGTATTCCTTTTTGCGTAGCTTAACAACTCGGTGTTTTTTCCTGTTTTTCTCGCAAATCTTGGATTTATTCGACTTTTCATGGCTTCTTCGTCTTCGTCGGCCTCTGATAAGTTGAGTATAGTGTCTGTTATGTATAAATGTAGGCTCTTGGTAAAATTTTGAGTGATTAATAGGATTAATCTTTGATACAAGAGCCGTAGCCTACCAGAGGTGTCCTGGACACTGTCGCTCGCTAGGTATAAATTAGTTAGTCAGAGCGACATTCCTGGTTGTTTTGCTTTAATAAATTTTTGCTATTTAGCATTACATAGGATTTCCTTTCGTGCTTAGTATTATTTGGCGAAGTATTCGCCATTCTGGCCTACGCTAGGCCATGTAGCCTAGTCGTTTGGTCCTAGTACTTCATGCATGATTTTGGTTTTTCCGAGTGTAATTAAAATTTTATTGAAGCTTTAGGCTATATTTTATACATTTTAGACTGTGTGGAATATTTCCAAGATTGTATACGTGTGAGTTTCGGTGAATTAGGTAATCGATTCTCTTGGTGCCTAGGCTAATTGCTTATGGAGCCTTAGTATACTTTATCATACTCCCCGGTTGCTTTCTTTTCTTCGGAGAAGGTATGCAATCCCTTTCCCTCTGTTTAAGCCTTGGGCTTATCCCTAAGTGGTTTTTTCCGAATTTTTTTTCGATAAAACTATACTAGGGTGTTACTGTACCTTCCTGTTCCTGTAGTTATGGTTCAAGAGGGACAGAACAACAGAGTTTTTAGTCTGAGTCTGTGTTGTCTGGCTTGGGGCAGAGTCCCCCTCGCTGACCTAACACATACAAAGGGAGCTTAGCTCCCTTAGGTAACTACCGAAGGTTTCTGTAGTTATGATTCCTTCTTTTGTGATCGACCAGACTAATTCCTGTTGCTGTTCTCGGGGGAGGATAAGTTCTTCCCTTGGGAGTAGCAACGCCTTCCTTGCTTTGGTGCTCTGGAAGCTGGCAAGTATTGCTGGCCTTTTCCCTTAGATCTCCCTTAGGCTAAGATAAGTTTCTTGGCTGCGGGTGATCTGTCACTAAAGCAAGGTTGGCAGGACCCTCTTGTCCCTTCCCCCTCTATCTCCGTAATGGCCTAGCCATTACTGTACTGTACCTTGCCGGCCGGCAGAGCTGGCCGGCAGGGGTCTTACTGTACTGTACGTCGTTCTACTTCTGGACCTAGTATAGGTTGGGATGTGGAATTGACTCAGCCCATTGCCGGCCGGCAGAGCTGCTGGCCGGCAAGGGTCTTATGTTTTCAAGTGCTGCCCGGACCTCTCTTGGTCCCTCATCCATGCCTGCCGGCAGAGCCGGACGGCATTGGTCAAGGAAGCCTGAATTAGTTTCTCCCCTTCCTTATATGCACTCTTTCGGTTGCCGGGCTTGGAGGTAGTGTACACTCTTATCCCGGCATCCATTCTATTTTCTTCTAGTGCTGTACCTGTCCCGGCTGCCGGCCTATGAGGCCGGCAGCCGGGCAGGTGTAGTTCTCTGGTTCTTTTGCTGCCGGCTGGCATCGGTCTTGTACCTTTGCCGGCCGGCTTATGTCAGTCCTTGTCTGCCGGTCACCAAGAGTGTGGCCGGCAGCTGGGTACTACCTTGTGTAGTTGCTGGCCGGCAGCCATTGCCGGGCAACACTGGCTGTTACCGGCCGGCAGTTGCTGCCGACCGGCACAGGCATTTGAACCAGAGTGCTGCCGCCCTATAGCTGTTAAGTAGTATACTTTAAAGCTAGTTGTGGTGTGTGCCGGCCGGCAAAGGCAGGCCGGCACACATCCCCCTATACTGTACTAGTATTCTTCTGTATAGCATATACAGTAAGAAGAAAACTATAGTAAAGGTTTTGGTACAGCACTGTATCTTCTAACACTATTGTGTTTTCTTGCACATCCCTTTGCTGTTGCCCTCAGATAGGAAGCTGAGTTCTTCCCTGTCTATTATCCAGGATTTTAAAATCATTGCTTAGGTGTGAGCTCCACCTGTTTCCTCTGGAAACCTTGCATTGGTTACTCTAGAAGAGATAAACCATTTTTGATTTTATTATCTGGAAGGCTGCAACAATGGGTTGTGAGGGATACACAAGTGTGTGTCTTTCCTTTCTGAATTGTTATGCTATACTATGCATATCCAGTGATACATAGTTCACTTGATACTCATGGAAATTTCTTCTCTTTACAGAAGGACACTCCGAAGTGGGGAAGTGCTTTCTGCAATGTCAGCAGCAAGAACCTCTGCGGACATGAGTTTTGTAGGAGACACGCAGCATACGCTGTCTCCAAGGATGATCTCCGGTATTGGGACCCTCAGGTATGTACTGTGTGCACTAACCTGATTAATGAGACATTTAAATAGCTAGGAAGAAGCTTCGTACCTGGGTAAGGGGCTTCCAAAAGAACACTTCTGGCCCTTATCTTCCAAGTGAGAAGATGAGGGCGTATCTTTTCCCTAAGGCATCAGCTGATGCAGTGATTCCCCAGCCTCAAGAGGAGATCCCCTAAGTTCAGATCCAGGTGGATGCTGAAGTCGCGGTCGCGATGCAAGACATCCAGCTAAATGACAGGATATCTGATGTGGACGGGTGTCAGGAGGAAGACCTCCTGGCAGAAGCCCAGGATGAAGTTCAAGCCCCTCTACATCGGCCGGTCTCCCAGTAGAGCTGGGACAGGCCCTCTCTTCTATTGTTGGAATGATCCAACAAATGCAGAAGGAGAATCAGGAGAAGGCGGCTGCAATGGAACTGCGAATGCAGTACCTTGCAGAATCACATGGGCCCCAGAAAAAGCTCAATGTGAAAGACCTTCCCTTGTGTTCAGATGCTAACCCATGGAGGTATGCTGAGCACATGCCGATGACGACTGGAAAGATCGTCATCTCGGATAAGCTGGGCTCAGTTCCCCTGGAGGGTGGAATTCTGGCCCAGCAAGGCATCATATCCGGACTGTTATGTCCGGCTGAGGAAGGAACCAGCTTCAAAGGAGGAGACAGAGCCGAAGGAGGTCATAGTGATGGACCATGCTAAGGCTCAAGCTCTACTTTCATCCTCGATGAAAGAGAGGGGCTTCTCTAACTCAAAGGTAGCTGCATTGAATAGGAAGCTCCCTTCCTTTGTGTCCTCGCCTACTAGAGCCTTCCCCCTTTTACAGAAAGGGTTTCTGGCTGTACTAAAAGCAATCAGAGCCGGCAAGTCTTGCCCCTCCCTAGAGGAGTGTAAACCCTTGTCGCTGGCCCTGCCTATGGACCACAAAGACTGGAAGGACGTCCATCTTACGTTCTCAGTGGGAAAGTTGGAGGCTGATATTGCCGGACGTCAGTTCGGCAAGGACCTCCCTAAGCTGTCTGACTTTCTTTTGCGAAGTGAGTTCGATACAAAAGAAAGACTGACTGCCTCAATGTCTCTTCAGACTACTCTCGAGACGATGGCAAGTGACCCCAAGGTCCATGAAATGTTCATGGTAGTGGCCAAGCCTCATCTGGCCACAGTGACGAAGGACCTTTATGGCTTCGTCAAGGCAAGGAGAGCTTGTAGGGAGTTCGTGTTTACCTTGGCTACGGTGAGGCACGAGCTAAAGAAACTAATCTCCTCCAACATTTGGGGAAAAGACCTTTTTCCCTACCGACTTGGTCAAAGAAGTTTTTGATAAAGCCGCCTTGGAGAATAGAAACCTTCTCCAGAAGTGGGGCCTGGCTATCAAAAGAAAGTCTTCCCCGGATGAGGGTCCTCAACCAAAGAGGAAGACTATGAGGACTAGGCTACCGTCTCGGCCAGCCAAGCCTCTTAGACAGCAACAGCAACTGCAATTGCCATTGCCCCCAGTGCCCCAGATCGTGGCACAAACCCCGACCACCTTTCAGTGGGTACCCCAGGCCCTGTCGACACAGTCCACGGCATTCACCCCAGCGTTCGAAGGGCAGTCTACTTCCTTTCGAGCAAAGCCTAGAGGAGCAGCCAGAGGCTCGTCTAGACGCCCCTCAAGGGGAAGGGGATTCAGGGGTGGTCGTGGTCAGGAAGGCAAGACCTCAGGACGGCAGTCCAAGTGAGGTGATACCGGTAGGAGGGAGACTTCTGAAATTTCGGGATCGGTGGACCTTCGATCCCTGGGCCCACAGCCTACTCAAGAATGGACTGGGCGGGAGCTGGTACAGCACTCCACCCCCGTACCTTCGGTTTTTCCAACACTCCACCCCCGTTATGGAGGAGTACGTTCAAGAACGGTTGGAGAAAAAGGGTGAAGCCCATCAATTTCTAAGGGAGGCTGTTTTGTGTTCCTAAGAAAGACTCGGAAAAGCTCAGAGTCATTCTGGACTTGTCGCCACTTAACAAGTTCATAGTGAATTGCAAATTCAAAATGCTAACACTGCAACACATAAGGACCTTACTGCCCAAGAGGGCATATTCCGTCTCTATAGACTTGTCAGACGCCTACTGGCACATTCCAATTAGCCATCGACTCTCCCCCTACCTAGGGTTCAGGCTACAACGAAGACTATACGCCTTCGGAGCCATGCCATTCGGGCTAAACATAGCCCCAAGGATTTTTACGAAGCTTGCGAGCGTAGCTCTCAAACAATTTCGCCTAAAGGGAATTCAGGTAGTAGCCTACCTGGACGACTGGTTGGTGTGGGCAGCATCCGAGACAGAATGCTTGCAAGTTTCCAGTCAAGTGATCCAGTTGCTAGAGTACCTAGGCTTCAAGATCAACAGAAAAAGTCTCGACTTTCTCCATCTCAAAAGTTCCAGTGGCTAAGATCCACTGGGACCTTTTGTCACACCGTTTCTCCACCCCGGCGAAGAAAAGGAAGGAGATAGCGGGTTCTGTCAAGAGACTTCAAGATTCCGAAAGGATATCAAGACACGAGCAGGAGAGAGTACTGCGCTCTCTCCAGTTTGCTTCGGTGACAGACCCAGTGCTAAGAGCACAGCTAAAGGATGCAATCGGAGTTTGGAGAAGTTATGCATCAAACACGTGAAGAGATCTGAGAAGACCAGCCGCTTCGGCTAAGTACTCTTCTCAGGCCTTGGTCCCAAGCCAGACATCTAAAGAAGTCAGGTTCTTCTTCAGCCACCTCCCCCGTCGGTGACGATTCACTCAGACGCCTCAAAGGAGGGATGGGGAGGTCACTCTCATCGGAAAAAAGTCCAGGGGACTTGGTCCAGGCTATTCAAGACCTTTCTCATAAAACTTTTTAGAAGCTAGGGCAGTGCTCCTTACCTTAAAGAAAGTCTCCCCGCGTCATTCGTTCCACATAAAGTGGTAATAGACAGCGAGGTAGTTGTAAGATACTTGAATCGACAAGGATCGAGGTCACCACCTCTCAACCAGGTGATGTTGGCCGTCTTCCGATTGGCGGAAAAGAAGAAGTGGTACCTGTCGGCAGTTCACCTTCAAGGAGTCCGCAATGTGACAGCGGACGCTCTATCCAGGTTCACACCGATAGAGTCGGAATGGTCCTTAGACGCAGGATCATTCTCCTTCATTCTGAATCAGTCCCAGAACTGCAGATAGACCTCTTTGCGACGAAAGACAACAAGAAGTTGCCCCTGTACGTGCCCCGTACGAGGACCCCTTAGCGGAAGCAGTTGACGCGATGTCCCTCGACTGGAACAGATGGTCCAAGATTTATCTGTTCCCTCCTCACAACCTTCTGTTGAGGGTCCTCAACAAACTGAGATCCTTCAAAGGGTAGCGGCAATAGTGGCCCACAAGTGGCCGAACAGCGTGTGGTTCCTCCTGGCATTGGAACTGTAGCTGAAGTTTGTACCACTACCAGATCCAGTTCTGACCCAGCGAGTCCAGAAGTCAACTGTCTGCGCTTCATTACAGAAAACCCGGACCCTGCAGTTCATGATTTTCTCTCCCTAGCGGTGAGAAAGCGTTTCGGGATTTCGAAAGCCAGTATAGACTTCCTTGAGGAATATAAATGCAAATCTACTAGAAGGCAATATGAGTCATCTTGGAGAAAATGGGTGGCCTTTTGTCAAGGCGAAGATTCCGCAGGAGATCTTGACAGACTTCTGCTTATCTTTTTTCCCCACCTCCATGGTCAAGGGTTGGCAGCGAACACGATTTCAGCGTGTAAGTCTGCTTTGACAAGACCCATTCTATATGCCTTCCAGGTCAACCTAGGTAACGAGATCTTTAATAAAGTCCCGAAAGCCTGTGCTAGGCTCAGACCTTCAGCACCTCCAAAGCCCATTTCATGGTCTTTAGACAAGTTCTTCATTTCGCTTCTCTGTTGAGCAATGAAGAGTGTGCGTTAAAGGATTTGACACAAAAAGTTATTTTCCTATTTTGCACTCGCGTCCGGGGCCAGGGTTAGTGAGATTGTAGCCTCTCGAGAGAGGCAGGTCGTGTTCAGTTCCTGGATGGGGAAGAACTGAACCTGTTTCCGGATCCTACGTTTCTCGCCAAGAATGAGTTACCCACCAACAGGTGGGGTCCCTGGAGAATCTGCCCTCTGAAAGAAGATGCATCTCTATGTCCAGTAGAATGCCTAAAGGTCTATCTTCATAGAACTTCAGACTTCAAGGGTGGTCAACTATTCAGGGGAGAAACATCAGGCTCAAATTTATCTCTGAATCAACTCAGAGCGAAAATCACATATTTTATTCGCAGAGCGGATCCTGACAATACACCCGCAGGTCACGATCCGAGGAAAGTTGCCTCATTCTTAAATTTCTTTAATTGTATGGATTTTGAACATCTCCGTTCATACACTGGCTGGAAGTCTTCCAGAGTGTTCTTTCGCCACTATGCGAAGCAAGTAGAGGAACTAAAAGAGATCTGTGGTAGCAGTGGGTCGCGGTGTTAACCCTACTGTTTAACTCTGCGAGGAACAGTGGTCTTAATTGGGACGATTAATTCCAGGGTGAGTGTGTAGTTACATACTGTACTACAAACTAAGTGAGGGCACTGTGTTGCCCATCCAGACTGTTCCATTTCCGAAGGTGAACCTAGCATAAGTGCAGACATGTGTGCCGAGCGTTTCTAACGCTAATGTCTTTGATTTGTAATACAGGCTTTTATGACTTTGATACCTCGGTATCTTAAAAGTGGCATCTAATGTTTTTTCTTTCAGACAAACAAGCTCTGTTTACTATCATACTTATGCTTAAAGTTTTGGGTTATCCTCTTCTTATATATATATATATATATATATATATATATATATATATATATATATATATATATATATATATATATATATATAATTGTGGTTAACCTGTCTATTTATTGCCTGTCAATAATCTGGTTCTTGAGAACCTTGCGTCTCCTTCACCTGTGTCAATTTATTGGTATAATTGAGCATTCATTCTATGTACCTTATCTGGGATAATTCTAATAGAATTGTTCCTTTATGCAAGCTATGTTGCATTGGTTTTCCTCCAATGCGGATATAAAACCTTTGTCCAATACAAGTATTGTGCGGAAAACTGGTCGATATTTCATATTGACGCAGTGGTCCTTTACAAACTATGCTTTACTTAATATAGGGCGAGACCACTATATTAGCTTGCCTGGTATTCATACATAGATATATGTACTCTTCGAGACTTTTCCAGAGTCTAGTAGGACTCTTCCCTGTAGGGGGCAGGAAGCTCTAACATAGTTTATAGTTAGTTGAAAAGATGTATAACGGTAACATCTTAGGTCTCTAGGTCTAGTCGACCGGGAAAAAATTACCTCCGGGGAGTACGGCACGTTCTGAGAATCCACAGATACAGTAATGCTCTGGTACACTTCCATCAGGACGACATGGCTTGAGCCCAAAAAACGGATTTTGAGCGAAGCGAAAAATCTATTTTTGGGTGAGATGGCCATGTCGTCCTGATGGACCCGCCCTTGCCTTTCTAAGAAAGGGCTGTAGGACCCCTCCCTACATACAGTATCTGTAGCACCTCGTGTACGCTACAAGGAATACAGATGGCGCCAGGATTGGCACCAGGCACGCATACGAATCGGGGGATAGGGAAGCCTTGGGAGCGGCTCCCCTTTTTCTTTCCCGAATTCGTATCTCGTCAATCACCTCCTACGAGACGAAATCTCTGTCCAGGTTGTAGATTGCCATGTGACGTGTCTAGAATACGTCCTCTGATATGTCGCGATATCCCTTTCACGAGGGATACTCGCTCCAGGAGTTAGAATTCTGGTACCTTAAGGTAAATTCTCTGGGAATATCGCCGTAGTTGTAATATACCCTAGGAAGCTACCCTATAGGAACTTCCATCAGGACGACATGGCCATCTCACCCAAAAATAGATTTTTCGCTTCGCTCAAAATCCGTTATATATATATATATATATATATATATATATATATATATATATATATATATATATATATATATATATATATATATATATATATATATATACATACATGTGTGTATGGGTATATATACGCACACACTCATGTACTCTATGTGTATGCATATTGATGGTTGTCATTAAAACTCCTCCATAAAGATTACTTGTGTCCATCGAACTCTGGAATCCGCAAAATATTGGATAAGCCTATGTCAAACAAATTAAGATGAGAATCAGCAGCTGAAAACCTGACGGAAGAACAATACTCGAAACAAGGTAGAATGAGAGAATTAAAAAACTTTTTTCAGAATTCATTGATAACCGGAAATCCTTAAAAACTTTCCCTATAAGCCATTTTCCATTTTTTTTTCACTTGAAGAAGACACAGACCTAATGTGTTTCTTAAAAGTAAATTTGCTGTCGAGAATTGTACCTAACATTCTAAAAGTCATACAGAGTCGAAGAAACATTATCAATGTTGAGATCCAGATGTCGAAGAGTCACGCCCAATAATTTGCATTTTGCATTAATTTTAGCCAGATCTGTATTAAGGGATTAGGCAACCCCAGATCTACATTCGGGAAATGGAATTGATGTAAAGTGACTAGCATCATCTGCATATGCAACAAGCTTGATTTCTAGGCCAAATCACATTTCATGTGTATATAGTATGAAAAGTAATGGGCTAAGAATAGTACTATGGCGAACACCAGATATCACATTCCTATACTCACTATGGTGCCCATCAACAACAACTCGTTGTGATCTATTACATAAAAATTCAATAATGATGCTAAGAAACGACAAACCCACTCCCAAACGTCTGAGTTTGAAAACAAGGGACTCGTGATTAACACAGTCAAAGGCAGCACTAAAATCAATGACAATCATACGGACATCCTGACAACAAGCAAGGGATTTCTGTACAGCATTAGAGTCTGTAAGAAGGGCCTCACGAACTACAAAGCATTAAGAAAGCCAAATTACAAACTAGTCAGAAGATGATTACCTTCAGCAAAATTTTAAGATATTTTGCCAAAAGATTTTCAAACGCTTTAGATAATATGGGAGTTATGGAAATTGGGCAGTAATCGGTTGGACTTCAGCTACCACAAACACATTTACAAAGTGCAGTAACATTACCAATTCTCCAACAAGTGCTAAAAGCTCCTCTTCTTGCTAACTTGCGAAAAATAACAATAACTTTGAATCTAAATACTCTGCACTCTTCCAAAAAAAAAAAATAAATAAATAAACAGAGAAAAGAATACCTCTTGGGTCTACATCTCCAATTGCATCAAGGTCTACCAAGAGAATTTTAATTTCACGAGATCGTAAAGTTAAACTAGCTAGTTTAGTCTCAGGGAAATACGAACAAGGAAGATCAAATTTCTCATTACTCTGATTACTGTCAAACACAGCAGCCAAAAGGGTTGCCTTTTCATTTGGACAGTGAGTGACAGGGCTATCTGGTTTAAGAAAAGGAGGAACTGTTGAGTCTACACCAAAGAGTGCAGATTTAAGGGTAGCCCAGCACTTATGTCCCAGGGTGGCACCAGAAAGAGTTTCTTTTATGATTAGATTATATTCCTTTTCAGATGAAGCATAAACACTCTGAGCAAAATCTCTAAGTTGAGCATAGTTAATCCAAGTCACATTTGATCTGTTACCCTTCCAAAAATGATAGGCCTCCTGCTCCTCGAAATAAGCACGTCTACAGTCATCATTGTACCATGGTTTGTCTTTCATTTGGTGCCTTAGCACACGAGATGGGAAACACCTATCAATTATGTTGACTAGATTCTCATTCAATGGAACAAAAGGATCAACACTACTGTGCAATTGTAACCATTTCAAGCCCAAAAGATCACTCAAAATGGTTTTCCAATATGCTTGAGATTTCCTATAACTCTTACATGAGTATGATATATCAGGTACAGGTTGCCCAGTCTTCACTAATAATAGATTGAAGACATAATTAGAGATTCTAAGAGG
>NC_090739.1:49147216-49149716 GCF_036898095.1 Palaemon carinicauda
ACAGGCCAAAAAGGAACTCGGAGCCTAACTACTAATCTGCAGTTCAAGATTTACCTGGTGAGACAGCAGTCTCTCACCAGCGAGTTTTCCCCGATTTCCCAGCCCACCAGGTGACATAATTGATAGTACTTCATTCAAATTACCCTTAATGAGTCAATATGGATAAATATGAACACAATACCGTGCTCAAATAGAAATAAATTTCTACATCATACTCGGGATCGAACCCTAGCCCCTTTTAATGAAAGGCTAGGTCGCTTTCAAGCATTCCACCAGAGACCTTAAAAGAAGTCAGAACCTAACGGCTAATCTGCAGTTCAGAATTTACCTGGCAAGACATCAGTCTCTTACCAGCGAATTTTCCCCTACTTCCCGGCCCACCAGGTCACACAATTGATATTAATTTATTCAAATTACCCCTAATGTGTCATTATGGATAAATATCAGCACAATACCATGTTCAAATAGAAATAAATTTCTACATCATACTTGGGATCGAACCCTAGCCCCTTCTAACGAAAGGCCAGGTCGCTTCCAACCAATTCACTAGAGGCCATAAAAGATCTCGGATAATTTGCAGTTCAGGATTTACCTGGCAAGACATCAGTTTCTTACCAGCGAGTTTTCCCCGACTTCCCGGCCCACCAGGTGACACAATTGATAGTAATTCATTCAAATTACCCCTAATGAGTCAATATGGATTAATATCAACACAATACCGTGCTCAAATAGAAATAAATTTCTACCTCATACTTGGGATCAAACCCTAGCCCCTTCTAATGAAAGGCCAGGTCGCTTCCAACCAATCTACCAGAAGCCATAAAAGAAGTCGGAACCTAACTGCTAATCTGCAGTACAGGATTTACCTGGCAAGACATCAGTCTCTTACCAGCGAGTTTTCCCCGACTTCCCGGCCCACCAGGTGACACAATTGATAGTACTTCATTCAAATTACCCTTAATGAGTCAATATGGATAAATATGAACACAATACCGTGCTCAAATAGAAATAAATTTCTACATCATACTCGGGATCGAACTCTAGCCCCTTTTAATGAAAGGCTAGGTCGCTTTCAAGCATTCCACCAGAGACCATAAAAGAAGTCGGAACCTAACTGCTAATCTGCAGTTCAGGATTTACCTGGCGAGACATCAGTAGCTGAAGAAAAGACAGGAGAACAATACTCGAAACAAGGCAAAATGAAAGAATTAAAACACTTCTTCAGAATAGATTGGTCACCAAAACTACTAAAAGACTTTTTCAATAAGTAAATTTTTTGAGCAATTGAAGAAAACATAGACCTAATGTGTTTCTCAAAAGTAAATTTGTTGTTAAGAGTCACACCTAAAATTTTAAAAGATTTATACAAAGTTAAAGAAACATTATCATTACTGAGATCCGGATGTTGAGGAGCTACTTTCCTTGACCTACTTATAATCATTCTGTGAGTATTGTTAGGATTTAACTTCATACCCCATGATTTGCACCATGCATTAATATAGCTCGATCTCTATTAAGATATTCACCAACCCCAGATCTACATTCAGGGGATGGAAGTGATGCAAAGGGAATAGCATTTGCTGCGTATGCAACAAGCTTGTTTCTCTAGACCAAACCACATGTCATGTGTATATAGTATGAAAAGTAATAGGCCAAGAACACTACCCTGAGGAAAACCAGATAAAAAAAAAATGATTAGTTGACTATTGTATTTAGAATCAACTATTATCTCTCTTTACAGCAGAATCGGTTACAGATAAATGATAACCTTGTGGTTCTCTGGTGATGATAATGTTAATAGAAATAATGAAGTTTGTCTGGATACCAAGAAAAAATGTCATCATGAAATTAATGATAAAAATGATGTTGATGTGGTCAATGAGTGGTGGGGCCCGGTCTGGCAAGGACAATAAGGATAAGAGCGGTCTTCATAAATAAGTGATAATGCTGGAACGTCATTATGAATCTCTAAATACTACTGTCTACGATAAGTAATGGTGGTCATAAATACTATTGTCTGTTTATTATTTGTTCTCTTATAGAACCATTATTTTGGGTTTTTATTTTTTATAACAGTCTCTTGAAGCATCGATATTTAAAAATTACAGATATAGTATTTAGAATTTAAGTAACATTAAACTATGGTATCACTCGTATTATTATTATTATTATTATTATTATTATTATTATTATTATTATTATTATTATTATTATTATCACGAAACTGGTGATATTGAGAAAAAATGTTGAATACCATTAAAAGATATCTTCCATGTGCATGCTGCTTTTGCAAAATTAAAGTCTCTTGTTTAATAATAATCAGATGTAACCCATCATTCATGGTATTTCTCTGACACCCACGTTGATTTGAAAAAAAAGAAAAAAAAATCAAGTAGATAACATCGATATATCTTATTTCAGTTTTGGTTAGGTTTACCAAAACTATATAAAAAACGTCCTTCTCTTATATATTATAAAAAGTTTGAGCTGTTGATGCATT
>NC_090739.1:49164716-49167216 GCF_036898095.1 Palaemon carinicauda
TTTTATTGAAATATTGTATATATATATATATATATATATTATATATATATATATATATATATATATATATATATATGTATATATATATATATATATATTATATATATATATATATGTATATATATATATTGTCGGTATTCCCTGTCTTATTGCCGACTGGCCACCTTATCATTATTCTCTTCCTTTGTTATTGCCCTGAGTTCCTTAAGCAAGGCCAGACTCATAAGCACGGGCACGTAACAACAATTGGCGACCTTGACAGGATTCGCTGACAATATTTTCAAATTATTCTTATTAAAGTAAAATTCCCCTTTTTTGTCTTTAGTGACTTGACGAAATTAATTTCCCTTTAAAATAAATTCTTTTATTACTGGAGTTGGAACCGTGAATGAAAACAGCAAAAGCATTTTATTTTTGTTGTTAAAATCTTGTTTATTTGAGTGTATGTTTGCACCGCGAAACGTTTTGATTTTAAAAACCACGTGGTAGGCTTTAGTCCCATTGTTTAGCAGGATAGCCAAACATCTGAGAAAAATTTGTGTTTTGTTCGTTCTGAGCGGTGGTTGTCACAGTGGTTAATATTTATTAGAATACATTGTAGATTAGGTGCACGTGTTATTTTGTGTTACAAGAAAAGATCAGAGAAGTTTAATAAATTTTCCGAGAACGTAATAGTCTAAGCACGTGTTCATTTCAAACGTGGCCAACCTGATATAATTCAGCCCACAGCCGTGTTTCCGAACGAAGCCAAGGTTTGTTATTGTCTGTTATTATTAGCTTTGTTATTTGTTAACGAAATTCTACATAACAAAAGCGCAGACCTGAGATTTTGCTGAATTATTGCACGTTGGTAAGTGGTTCCTATCAATCATTTAATTTTGTGCATGAAATATTTCATAATTTAACTTTAGTGCTAGGATACAGGCTGGTCTCATATCGAAACTCTTGGTTTACGATTTGGGTAAACGTTTTACGGCAGTGAGGCCTAAATTCTGTGTAGGGTAACAGCAAGAACACGTGGCATCCCTTGATATTTCGATTTTCTTTTAACAGTTGGTGGTATTTAATTTCATTTTTGTAATATTTCATGGGATATTATTTTCTATGTACCTCATTTAAAAGGGACAATTTTCGTACAATTGTGTAAAAATTGTTAACCTAAAGATAAAGGCTTTACGATATCACATTCAATTTATTTTCTTATGACTAGCATAGAGGGTCACACATCGTGGAGATTCCATTTTTTTTTTTTTTATAATTAGCATAGAGGGTCACACATCGTGGTGATTCCATTATTTTTTATGACTAGCATAGAGGTTCACCCATTGTTGTGATTCCCTTTTTTATGACTATCATAGAGGTTCATCCATTGTTGTGATTCCATTTTTTCATGACTAGCATAGAGGTTCACCCATAGTTGTGATTCCATTTTTTTATGAGTAGCATAGAGGTTCACCCATTGTTGCGATTCCATTTTTCCTATGTCTAGCATAGAGGGTCACCCATAGTTGTGATTCCATTTTATTTTGTCTAGCGTAGAGGGTCACCCATAGTTGGGACTCCATTCTTTTTTATGACTAGCATAGAGGTTCACCCATAGTTGTGGTTCCATTTTTTTATGTCTAGCATAGAGATTCACCCATAGTTGTGATTCCATTTTTTATGACTAAATAGAGGTTCACCCATAGTTGTGAATCCATTTTTTTATTACTAGCATAGAGGTTCACCTATAGCTGTGATTCAATTTTTCTTATGACTAGCAAAGAGGGTCCCCCATAGTTGTGATTCCAGTATTTTTATGTCTAGCATATAGGGTCACCCATAGTTGTGATTCCATTTTATTTTGTCTAGCATAGAGTGTCACCCATAATTGTGATTCCATTTTATTTTGTCTAGCATAGAGGGTCACCAAAAGTTGTAATTCCATGGTTTTTATTGTCTAGCACAGTTTTTATATATATCGTTACTTATTTTGGACGCATTGCAACCAGACAGCCTATGCACGCAACCATTGGCGTGCTCCCTGTTTTTCAAGTTAGGCTCCTGTTCAATTACTTGCGAGGCTTACTATTTGGTGATAGGTCTTTCCTGAGAGGTATTTTTTACTGCCATGGTGTATTATGCCCAGCTCCATCTTTATCCTTTCTTCCGTGAGACCCCTCCGTGTAATTTCTTGCATGGTCAACATCATACCTTGTGCTGTTGAGTTTGTTCTGGTCGCTGTCCCCAACAAGAAATTATCAAAATGACTGCTGCTGAAATCAGCGCGTTTGTGGATTTGGCAGAACGACAAGGCTATGAGGGAGAGGTATTGCGAAGGTATGTGCGGGAAGTCACGGATGAAGCCAATGCCCGGAGAAGAACGGAGCAAGAAAGGATGCGGTATGGGAGAGAAAGAGCGAGAACGTATGAATTAAAGAAGCGGGAAATAGACGCCCGATTAGCAGAGCTCCATAACTCGCCCCCTCAACCCAATTGTGCCAAAGTCCAGCAGGACAAC